>NC_134486.1:90507217-90772217 GCF_040206685.1 Ascaphus truei | reverse complement strand
GGCCTTGTCTTTGGGGGTTTATTCATGCAATTATTAGGGTGACCTGGCGTTGGAAATACTGACACAGTACAATCCTACAGCTACACCACCCACCCCCTCCCTTAGAGTTTTTAATCCCTCCCTGGCCAAGCATCAATCGTCTGGCTAATCCAATCCAAGCCATTGTTTTGTTAATCTGGCCCTGGGCTGTTCAGAACAGCCACTGCTTCTAAATTACTGAAAATATACAGGATAAATATACAGTGATGTGAAATAATCCTTTCTGTGTGTCTGAGAGTGTTGAAAGTCACCAGGTCCTCATCTAGTAGAGTACATTCTCGAATACCTTTAGAATAAAAATACAGTATATATAAATATACAGTATAAATATTGCACAGTATACTGTAATGTTAAATAACCCATCCTGTTCTTTTTCCCTTCATACTGTAACAGTATCCTCATTGTGTCTGCGGTACAGTAGTTCATTGAGAGAGGAGAGGTTTTGTGTACATCATTACTGCTGTTTATATACTGTACATTTGACTGCACAAGCAGATTTGACGAACACAAGGCCCCCCCTCCCCTCTGGTGCACCCTTTTTCCTGGAACGACAAGAAAACAAAAACTTTGTTCAGTTACTGTACTGTACTGTATGTGCGTACTGTATTATGGTAGACCTACTGTACAGTAGGTGGCTGGTGCAGCTTTCTCTGGAAAGAAAAAATGGAGCAGTTAGTAGGCAGTTACTGTAGTATGTCAAACTAGTCTACTGTACTGTATACTGGAACTACTGTAAACTCTGACTATTGGGAAAGCTAAAATCTGTGCCATACTTACCTGTATCATAGTGTACCTACTGTACAATACTACAGCACTGTACTACTTTCCTGATGCTTGTCCATTGCGCGCGATGACAATGGGCAACACAGTGGCAATATGGTCTATATATTTATTGCATCGTTCCTCGGTGAGTACATCGTTCCAAAAACTCATTATGGCTGTATACAACTCGTCCTTCTTGGAGGGTTTCGCCACTTTACGGATGTGGTCCTTCAGCTGATGCCAGACCATTTCGATCGGATTGAAGTCTGGTGATCTGTGATTGGAAAGAAAGGACAATTAGTTTAAGAGATAGAGTACACAGTAAAAACAGTGGGGAACATATAAATGGGACACGGTCTACTACACTTACTCCGCTGGCGTCTTCACCCAGTTGATGCCGCGCTCAAGGATATGCGCCGTCGACGCGGTGTGCTTGGGATCATTGTCCTGGTAAAAGCGATGACCATTGGGAAAGTCTTGTGTGATGTATCGCACTATCACGGGCACAATGTTGTCTTGGAAGAAATCTTTATTCATGATTCCTATAGCAAGAAAAGAAAAGTGCTCAATAGTACAGTACAGTGCATACGGTAAGGCAACACTAGTCAAGTACAGTGCATTAGGCGGCATTATATTTGAGAAATTGTACCTTCAAAGACGACAATGCATCCCGGTCCACGCCTAGAGATGGCACCCCACACATGCAGCTTCACAGGGTGTTTTGGCCGTGGCTTCAAAGTTATGCGGCCTTTTTTGTGGAACGCAAATCTTGCAAATCTCTCCAGCGACACAGTAGACTCATCAGTGAAGATGCAATCCTGGAAAGTCTCACCGCTGTCGATCCATGCCTGGGCCTGGAGCACTCTTTTGATTTTGTTTGCGTCCCGTATCATGGGGTACGCTCTGTAATGACAATGAATAAAAAATGTTAGCGTCACAGCGCAGTACAGTTTGCAAAACAACATTTTTACTTTACAGTACAGTACCTCCTGTACTGTCCACTACTAACCTCACACGTCCATATTTCCATCCAATTCTGCGTCTCATCTTCTTTATGCTGCTCTCGGATACAGTCAGATTGTGGTTTTCCTGAAGAGTGTTTTTAACCCTTAATGCGCTCCTCTCATCATTCTCCTCACTTATTCTGTCCACCAGAAGAGTAGTCTCCCTACAATGCAAAGAAATTATATTGTGTTATTAATATGCAGCAATATAAAATGTATATTGTATACTGTACATGTAATGTTGTAATATACAGTAAATATAAATATACAAAAAATGTATACTGCTGTACTATAAATATAAATAGACAAAATATACAGTATACAGTACTGTTGTAATATAATAAATATACTATATAAATACGGTATACTGTTGTTATATCATAATAAATACACATCATATACTGTATATTTCGTTGTAAGATGAATTGCAATATACCAAAAGTGTATACTGCTGCACAAAAAATATAAATTGACCACACATACAGTACACTACAGTATATACTGTTGTAATATAATAAATATACTATATAAATACGGTATACTGTTGTTATATCATAATAAATACACATCATATACTGTATATTCCGTTGTAAGATGAATTGCAATATACCAAAAGTGTATACTGCTGCACAAAAAATATAAATTGACCACACATACAGTACACTACAGTATATACTGTTGTAATATAATAAATATACTATATAAATACGGTATACTGTAGATGTACACTACAGTTTTCTATATTTTTTTTGGTTAAGTTTTATAAATACAGTATACAGTACTTACGCATTTGTTACCCTTGGTGCCTTTTTGCGGTCTCTGTTTTTTCCTTGTGCATGATAGCACACAGTGCTTGATGGCACAACGAGGCCAGAAGCAGTTAACCAGCGCTGGATATCTGCAATTCGTTGTCCGCTCGTGTACATCTCCTTCATTCTCATGCTGAGATCCTTTGAAATCTTCTTAACAGGCATTGCTGCGAGTACTGTAGAAAGAAATACAAACACAAGAATGTGTATTCGATGTTTAGTCGATGTGTATTCAATGTGCAGTGAATCCACAAAATGGATGGTGTATTTATATGTTAATGACTCACATAACAGACCACCCACTTTCAACACCTGTACCTGGCCACCATGCATAAAAGGTTGTACACGTTGCATAGCCCACCACTTGCTGATCTTTATCTGAGGCATTGTCCAGATACTGCATTGTGCCTCCCGCTTACATGGAGCATCCCCGGTTCTATGGACGAAAGAATCATCTCACCTCTGCTGTGCCTGCCACACTGAAAAAGAGAAAGGCAGTTACCGTTCCCAAGCCAAAGGCAAAGCGACAGGCTAAGGCCAACAAAGAAAACCTTCTGCTGACCCCAAAGGCTAAGGCTTTTAAAACACGTCAGCCTTATTATGTGAAGAAGAAATACGGTACTGTGCTCGGTTCGCAAGACGCATGGCAGCCAACTCACCGAATCCGCAGACCACTTGCTCCCATATGCTTCGACGACTCTGCTGTAGCTGTCCCGGAAATCTTCAGCCCGGCTTCTCCACCCCCATCTTCTCCGGTTCCATCTGAAGATGCTGCTGCCTCTGAAATCAACGGGTCACTGTCTCCTTTGCTCTTGGACGACTCTGCTTCTCTCCCGGAAATCCAGCGGTCACCTTCTCCATCCCTCTTCCACCACGCTGCAGCTTCTCCTGTACCGGGCATCCCCAGGTCACCTCTTCCACTCTCCATCGATGCCGCTTCTCTCCAGGGAACCCCCATCTCATCCTCCGTTGCACCCATCCCCCCAGATCTCCAGATGCCATGCACAAGCAGCTCGTTGGACCGGATCCTGAATGGGCTAAGTGTGGATCTCCCCGGGAATTCTAGTGTGCTGGCAAAGCTAGATCTGCTTCTGGAGTCGGTGCTACATATGGAGCAACGGCTGGATCAACGGATGCTACATATGGAGCAACGGATGGATCAACGGATGGACAAGATAGAGGCAGACATAGCGGGCATACATTATTTGCTCGGTGTTAATGCCCCTGTTTCCCCGACGCTGGAGCAGGGGGGTGACATGGATGTGATGCATGGTACCTTCGACCCCCTTCCATCACCAAGCACACCCCCTCCACCAGAAGATACAGTGTACTATGCTATTGAGGAGGACATGACAACCCCATCTAGACCACGCCAGGAGACAACCCGGCGACCACTACCGGAGGAAAGCTTCCTCCCAGACACCCTACCATTGCCCATCGCCTCAAGTACACCCGCTCCCAAAAGACTTCCTACACCCGCTCGCATACAAACAGTGCCCGACATCTCCCTGTGCGATCTGACACCGGCGCTGAGGGAGAAGTATAGGGTGAGGAGTGCTGGTATACCACACAAGTATGCCTTGATCATATTTAAACACCATGTTCCCTACACATTGTACTGCGAGTGGGTGTTCAAAGTGAACTATGATGGGAATCGCCAAAAAAATGCCCTTCCTGCCAATTTAAGGAAAAAGATTGTGGAAGAAATGCAGCGCTATTACCCTGTTACAGATCCTGTAATGAGAGGCGTTAGAGACTGCATTAATGGCGTTTTGCGCCATGCAAGGCATCGGCCATGGCTGGAAAATGGGGAGGACTTTCAGTGAGACCATACTGTAATGTTGTGCTGTACTGTACAGTACATGTTTTACCCTATAGTACCTGCTGTACTTAAACAAAGGATACTGAATGTTGTTGTGTGTTGCACGGTTTTTGTACTGTATTTGTAAATAAAAGTTTTTAGTGGCGACTTCAGCAATAAAAGAACTGGTTACTTTATCTCACACACAGTACTACAAACTGCTTTTTGCTGCCAGACTGCAAACCCGCAAGACCAGCAACATTGTAACAAAAGAGCAATGAGCGCGCAATTGGCGTGGGAACTTCTGTTCTAAGGCCCCTATAAATAATATTCTTTATTTTATTTATAAACTCACATTTATAAACCCCGTCACCCACCCCCGCTAAACACAATAAAAAATAATCACACACAGCATCCCCGCAATAAATAAATAAATAAATACAAATAAATACATTTGAAATACATTTTTATTGATAGTGTAGATGTGCAGGGGGTCTCTGGAGCTGAACCGCACAGGTTTTAGGTCTGGGGACCCCGTGCCCCCCGAGATACAGGCCCCTTTAGGGGGTGCCGGTAGCCCTCTGCTTGGTTTAAAGGTCCGATCACGTGATCGCGGCCTGTAAACCAAGCAGAGCAGAGGGATACCGGCACCCCCTAAAGGGGCCTGTATCTCGGGGGGCACGGGGTCCCCAGACCTGAAACCTGTGCGCTTCAGCTCCGGAGAACATCTACACTGTGAATAAAACACACACATCATTAAAGAATCATTCTTTAGCTTAGCGGCTATGCGCTATGGTAAAGAAGCAGCATTTCTGTCTTTTTAATAATATTGTAGAGTGAGCAGGGGGTTCCCTGAGACAGAAATCTAATCTCAGGGGACCCCCTGTTCCTGCACAATATTATTAAAAGTTCAGAAACGAGGCTTCATTAGCATAGCGTATAGCCGCTAAGGTAATGAAGGGGTTAACGCATAATAACCAATAAATACATTCAATACACTACCCACTACCCATGGCAACCTCCGCTGCTGTACAGTAAAACAGAGAAAAAAAATAACACTTTCAAAGTAATGTCCCCTAACCCCTTAATCACCATAGCGGTTATTAACCGCTACAGTCATGAAGGGGTTAACCCACCCTCACCCACCACTTGGGACGCCTACTGTACATACCCTCCCACTCTAACCCCCCACCCCGTGAGGCCTAACCACCCTCAACCCTCACCCACTAACTACCCACAAGGGAGGCCTACCCACATACCGTTGGGGAAACACCCCACCCCCACCCCAGTACCCACAATAAAAACAGTACAATCACCCACAATAAACAGCATTCTATTTATTAAATACATTACCCACCCCCTGTGCCCTGTGCCCCCCCCCCCCATAAATACAAGATTTATTCTTTTACATTCAGGGTCCATAACGTAGCCCCACGCTAGTCCCCGGTGGGCTGGCAGGGCACCTGGACAGACCTACAGTTTACCAGCAGCATTCCACAGGTTCTGGAGGCCTGCTGGTGGATCCTGCCAGCACCATGGCGCCCAGGTGGTCTCCTTGGGTCACCGTGAGCCTCAATTGGGTCCACACGGTAGGCCCAAGGATGTCTGGGAGCCCCGGGTCAAACCCACAGGTGTCTGCGGGGCCTCGGGTGGTTCCCATGGGGGTCTGGGGAACTCACGGGTGCTCACTACGGGTCCGCGGTGCCCCCACAGAAGTGGGACCACACATCATCATCCCCGCACCTACGGCTCGGAGGTGCCCCCACAGAAGTGGGACCACACATCGTCATGCCCGCAGACTACGGGTCCGCGGTGCCCCCACAGAAGTGGGACCACACATCATCATCCCCGCATGTGTCACCCGTGGAACCACCAGCCTGCTACCCTTTAGGATACCCGAGGATTCCCCGCGGGTGGTCTCCAGAGGTCCCACGCAAAACCACGGAAGTAACCCTGAATGTAAAAAAAATAAACCTGGCCTATACATTCAATACATACACCCTCCCCCCCAACACCTACAGTACAATAATGTGCAAAATAACTATTATCCAGATATGAATAATAGATTAATTGCCCATTATTAAAAACATTAACTAGCATATACAAATAAATAAAGTACTACTGACCTCATCAATACGAAGTGTCCGACGCCAGCGCCTTCCTTCTCTTGCCCACACAAAACATAGCCAAAACCAAGCCAATACATTGCAATTACATTCAGATATCAATTAACCCCTTAAACACCTTATCGGATAATAACCGCAAAGGTAATTAAGGGGTTAAGCCACACAGGCACGATACCCACCCTTCACCCATGAATTTGTACTGTGGCTTCATCATGCAACTATATATATATATACTGTATATATATACATACAGAGAGACAGAGAGAAAGAGAGAGAGAGAGATATATACAGTATATATATATACACACGTTATATACACACCCATGATAAACCAAATATACAGTACAAATAAATGTAGAAGGGTTATCAAAACCATACTGTTCTACAACCAAACACTTCTCCATACAGACACTACATTAAAAATCAATTTCCTTTAAAAATCCTAACTGATCTCACAATCTACTGTACTGTATATGATCACAAACCAATGAAAAAAGTCACATTCCAAAATGCATAAAATCTATGCACCATACTGTATACATTCTGCAAATTAATCAACGTAAACAAAAATCAATTAGCAATCATTATTTAGATCTCTAAACATTTCACACTCAATCATGAACAATGAAACCATTAACAGATTCACGCCTAGAGCAGAACAATTAAGCCTTTGAAAAAATATAAGTACCGACAAAAATACAACCTTTCCAAACCAAGCCTACAGTACCTACAGTATCCCTGACCTTCCTCAAACACACAATACAATACCAAGGAATAATACATCTATCTAATTTTAAAATACTTTAAACTCACAAAATAATTAAAAACACATCTAATCCAGCTTTTAAAACATCATCATTTCTTACCCTGAATGTATACTGTACAGTATATCTCTCTAGACATATATATTGTACATACATACATACAGTGGCAAGAAATGATATACCACAAAAAAATAAAAATACACAGGTTAAAAAACCTTTTGAAAAAATTAACAAGTTAAATAAAATACATTTCTTTACTGTAGTTCACTTACCATTACTTGCCCCCACCGACTCCCGTTGCCCAGCTTACTCACGAACCAATCCACGATCAGGAACCCATAAAATAATAAACCATTGAAAATAATAAACATTAAACTAAAAATCCAAACCAATCCACGGGTCTTCTACTTGTAATACACCTTCATCTGTATTCTTCTTTCTTCTATCTCCTTCCGGGCGGGGCAGGGCGTGGTCTTCTTTCCATCATCGGCCACGCCCTTGTCTTTTTCCTTCTCCGGAGGTCGTTCCTCCGCGGCGTCTGGCTGCAAAATGAGACGACATAGGCTTTTAAAGGCCTATGACGTCACATTTTGCGTCATGGTTCCCACGGTCCTGATTGGACCGTGAAAACCATGTGTGTTGGCCGATAATAAAAAAATGATGACGTCACTTAAAGGGAATGAAAGCACAGCCAATCAGAATAGCTTTGCTTCAATTGCCTTTAAGATGACGTCATGAAAAGGCACATGGCCGTGCACACATGGTACTAGAGCCAATCAGAGCGTGGGAACTTTATCCCTACTCTGATTGGCTCTGGTATACCATGTGTCAGAGGCTTGGGGGAGAAAGGATGTGACGTCAATGAAAACCTGTCACGTGGTACGGTAGCCAATCAGAGCATGGGAACTTTATCCCTACTCTGATTGGCTCTGGTATACCATGTGTCAGGGGCTTGGGGGAGAAAGGATGTGACGTCAATGAAAACCTGTCACGTGGTACGGTAGCCAATCAGAGCGTGGGAACTTTATCCTTATTGACGTCACATCCTTTCTCCCCCAAGCCCCTGACACATGGTATACCAGAGCCAATCAGAGTAGGGATAAAGTTCCCACGCTCTGATTGGCTCTAGTACCATGTGTGCACGGCCATGTGCCTTTTCATGACGTCATCTTAAAGGCAATTGAAGCAAAGCCATTCTGATTGGCTGTGCTTTCATTCCCTTTAAGTGACGTCATCATTTTTTTATTATCGGCCAACACACATGGTTTTCACGGTCCAATCAGGACCGTGGGAACCATGACGCAAAATGTGACGTCATAGGCCTTTAAAAGCCTATGTCGTCTCATTTTGCAGCCAGACGCCGCGGAGGAACGACCTCCGGAGAAGGAAAAAGACAAGGGCGTGGCCGATGATGGAAAGAAGACCACGCCCTGCCCCGCCCGGAAGGAGATAGAAGAAAGAAGAATACAGATGAAGGTGTATTACAAGTAGAAGACCCGTGGATTGGTTTGGATTTTTAGTTTAATGTTTATTATTTTCAATGGTTTATTATTTTATGGGTTCCTGATCGTGGATTGGTTCGTGAGTAAGCTGGGCAACGGGAGTCGGTGGGGGCAAGTAATGGTAAGTGAACTACAGTAAAGAAATGTATTTTATTTAACTTGTTAATTTTTTCAAAAGGTTTTTTAACCTGTGTATTTTTATTTTTTTGTGGTATATCATTTCTTGCCACTGTATGTATGTATGTACAATATATATGTCTAGAGAGATATACTGTACAGTATACATTCAGGGTAAGAAATGATGATGTTTTAAAAGCTGGATTAGATGTGTTTTTAATTATTTTGTGAGTTTAAAGTATTTTAAAATTAGATAGATGTATTATTCCTTGGTATTGTATTGTGTGTTTGAGGAAGGTCAGGGATACTGTAGGTACTGTAGGCTTGGTTTGGAAAGGTTGTATTTTTGTCGGTACTTATATTTTTTCAAAGGCTTAATTGTTCTGCTCTAGGCGTGAATCTGTTAATGGTTTCATTGTTCATGATTGAGTGTGAAATGTTTAGAGATCTAAATAATGATTGCTAATTGATTTTTGTTTACGTTGATTAATTTGCAGAATGTATACAGTATGGTGCATAGATTTTATGCATTTTGGAATGTGACTTTTTTCATTGGTTTGTGATCATATACAGTACAGTAGATTGTGAGATCAGTTAGGATTTTTAAAGGAAATTGATTTTTAATGTAGTGTCTGTATGGAGAAGTGTTTGGTTGTAGAACAGTATGGTTTTGATAACCCTTCTACATTTATTTGTACTGTATATTTGGTTTATCATGGGTGTGTATATAACGTGTGTATATATATATACTGTATATATCTCTCTCTCTCTCTTTCTCTCTGTCTCTCTGTATGTATATATATACAGTATATATATATATAGTTGCATGATGAAGCCACAGTACAAATTCATGGGTGAAGGGTGGGTATCGTGCCTGTGTGGCTTAACCCCTTAATTACCTTTGCGGTTATTATCCGATAAGGTGTTTAAGGGGTTAATTGATATCTGAATGTAATTGCAATGTATTGGCTTGGTTTTGGCTATGTTTTGTGTGGGCAAGAGAAGGAAGGCGCTGGCGTCGGACACTTCGTATTGATGAGGTCAGTAGTACTTTATTTATTTGTATATGCTAGTTAATGTTTTTAATAATGGGCAATTAATCTATTATTCATATCTGGATAATAGTTATTTTGCACATTATTGTACTGTAGGTGTTGGGGGGGAGGGTGTATGTATTGAATGTATAGGCCAGGTTTATTTTTTTTACATTCAGGGTTACTTCCGTGGTTTTGCGTGGGACCTCTGGAGACCACCCGCGGGGAATCCTCGGGTATCCTAAAGGGTAGCAGGCTGGTGGTTCCACGGGTGACACATGCGGGGATGATGATGTGTGGTCCCACTTCTGTGGGGGCACCGCGGACCCGTAGTCTGCGGGCATGACGATGTGTGGTCCCACTTCTGTGGGGGCACCTCTGAGCCGTAGGTGCGGGGATGATGATGTGTGGTCCCACTTCTGTGGGGGCACCGCGGACCCGTAGTGAGCACCCGTGAGTTCCCCAGACCCCCATGGGAACCACCCGAGGCCCCGCAGACACCTGTGGGTTTGACCCGGGGCTCCCAGACATCCTTGGGCCTACCGTGTGGACCCAATTGTGGCTCACGGTGACCCAAGGAGACCACCTGAGCGCCATGGTGCTGGCAGGATCCACCAGCAGGCCTCCAGAACCTGTGGAATGCTGCTGGTAAACTGTAGGTCTGTCCAGGTGCCCTGCCAGCCCACCGGGGACTAGCGTGGGGCTACGTTATGGACCCTGAATGTAAAAGAATAAATCTTGTATTTATGGGGGGGGGGGCACAGGGGGTGGGTAATGTATTTAATAAATAGAATGCTGTTTATTGTGGGTGATTGTACTGTTTTTATTGTGGGTACTGGGGTGGGGGTGGGGTGTTTCCCCAACGGTATGTGGGTAGGCCTCCCTTGTGGGTACTGACTGGGTGGTTAGGCCTCACGGGTGGGGGGGGGGGGGGGTTAGTGTGGGAGGGTATGTAGGCATCCCGAGTGGTGGGTGGGTGAGGGTGGGTTAACCCCTTCATGACTGTAGCGGTTAATAACCGCTATGGTGATTAAGGGGTTAGGGGACATTACTTTGTATGTTTTAATTTTTGTGTCTGTTTTGCAGAAGCGGAGGGGCCATGGCCAGGATGGGGGGGGGGTTAACGGTATGTGGGTAGGGGGTGAGGGTGGTTAGCAATGCAGGGAGGGAGATTTACTGGTAACAGAAACATCTATCTCCCTTCAATGTAATCTGTTTAAAGCCCCCTCCCCCCTAATGTGTGTTTCTGTAAAATCTCTCTCCCTTCAATGTACTGTAATCTGTTTAACAGAAACATTAGGGGGGGAAGGGGCTTTAGGCCTTTATATCTCTCTCCCTTCAGTGTAATCTGCTTAACACAAACATTAGGGGGGAAGGGGTTTTTAAACAATGCTGTGTATAATGTATAAGGTTTTTTACAATTAGATAGATGTAATCCTTGGTATTGTAAGGGTTAGTTTGTTTTTAAATTGTCTTTTCTGGTTGTTACTTACAGTATATATTGATTTTGGTTTACTTACTTGGTTAAAATACTGTAGTTAAGTTGACTTGTTTGGAAGTGTTTTTACAGTATTTACTGGTAGAGTAGCTTGCAATTATATTGTTAACATTCATTTGCAGAATGTACAGTACTGTATATGGTGCATAGATTTAATGCTATGCATCATTTACAGTATACAATGTACTGTAAATGCAATGTACTGTGTGGATTGTAATGTTATGTTTTATACTGTACAGTATGCTATTCATTAACTTCATTGCTCTTCACATCTAGGGATTTCATTCCACCTTACTGTACCACCTTTCCTACACATGATTTGTGCTGTAGGCATTGGTTACTGTATATTACTGTATGCTAATGCAGATGTGTGATGCTTTGAGACTGTCATTTATACTTTGACAAGTCTACCTTTTGGTGTGTAGTGTGCATTATCCTTAGCGTTGTATACAGTAGGTGCCTTTAAACCCAGTAACCTACTGTATTGTGATTCACTTTGATTCTCCCTAGTGTTTTTTGAGTCACTATCCTTTTCATGTTTAGGGTTGACAGTGTGTGTCGTTCCCTAGTGCTGTTCATTAGTGTTTAAGGGTCCATGCCTCTTTTTTAAGTGTTTTTAAATCATGTACTGTTTATTCATCCCTTTTTGCACTGTGTCAAATAAATAAACAAATATATCAATTGCATACCTGAGTGCTCCCATACGGGTTACTTTTTTCTCTTTTCACTCACATACAGTATGTATATATATATATATATATATATATATATATATACAGTATATATATATATATATATATATATATATATATATATAAATATAGCTGTATGATATATATATATATATATATATATATATATATATATATATATATATATATATACACAGTGTATATATGTATACTGTATGTATATATATATATATATATATATATATATATATATATATATATATATATATATATATATATATATATACAGTGTATATATATATACAAAGTATATACTGTACAGTATATATTTATTTCTCTTCATGTCTTTATTTATTTATTTATTTAGATTTATTTATTAATTGTGGGGCTGCTGTGCGTGAATTTTTTTTATTGGGGGTGAGGGGGGTGTTTGGCCCTCAGCACTCAGAAACACAGGCCAGACAGATTTAAACACACACACAATAGGGGGAGGTTTTTTTACATAGCTTGCAGGGAAGTTTAACGCACACACAATAGGGGGATAGGGGGAGGGTTTTTTACATAGATTAGAGAGAAGGCAGGGCGTTTTAAAAGCGAGAATAGGGGAGGGGGTTTTACATAGATTTTATTTATTTATTTAGATTTATTTATTAATTGTGGGGCTGCTGTGCGTGAATTTTTTTTATTGGGGGTGAGGGGGGTGTTTGGCCCTTGGTGTGAGTTTACGACTTGCAGCAGCAGCACAATGAATAAATATAAATAAATAAATAAATAAATGACAATAAATACATTTGAAATACATTTTTATTGATAGTGTACATGTGCAGGGGGTCTCCGGAGCTGAAGCGCACAGGTTTCAGGTCTGGGGACCCCGTGCCCCCCGAGATACAGGCCCCTTTAGGGGGTGCCGGTATCCCTCTGCTCTGCTTGGTTTACAGGCCGCGATCACGTGATCGGACCTTTAAACCAAGCAGAGGGCTACCGGCACCCCCTAAAGGGGCCTGTATCTCGGGGGGCACGGGGTCCCCAGACCTAAAACCAACGCGGTTCAGCTCCGGAGACCCCCTGCACATCTACACTATCAATAAAAATGTATTTCAAATGTATTTATTGTCATTTATTTATTTATTTTTTGGCGGCTGCTGTGTGTGTGTATTTTTTTATTGTGGGTAGCGGGAGGGTGGGTGAATGGGGTATTCGCCCCAACGATGGTTGGGGAGGGCTTGCGCGGGGGGGGGGGGGTTGGGGTAGCGGGAGGGCTTAACCCCTTCATGACCGTAGCGGTATTAACTGCTACGATCGTGAAGGGGTTAAGTGCACCCGCAACCCCCCCCCCCCTCCCGCAAGTCGTAAACTCACACCAAGGGCCAAATACCCCCCTCACCCATCCCCACTACACACAATAAAGCGGGCACGGTGGGTTAACCCCTTCATTGCCTTAGCGGCTATCCGCTATGGTAATGACGCAGCATTTTCCGTATTTTTAATAATATTGATCAGGAGCAGGGGGGGGGGGGTTCCCTGAGCATTAATCATTAATTTCTGGCTCAGGGAACCCCCTGCTCACTTTACAATATTATTAAAATAATGCTTCTTTACCATAGCGCATAGACGCTAAGGTAAAGAACGAGTGTTTATTTATACTGTATATTGTATGTGTTTTATTGATACTGTACATGTGCAGAGGGTCTCCAGAGCAGAAGCGCACAGGTTTCAGGTCTGGGGACCCCGTGCCCCCCGAGATACAGGCCCCTTTAGGGGGTGCCGGTATCCCTCTGCTCTGCTTGGTTTACAGGCCGCGATCACGTGATCGGACCTTTAAACCAAGCAGAGGGCTACCGGCACCCCCTAAAGGGGCCTGTATCTCGGGGGGCACGGGGTCCCCAGACCTAAAACCAACGCGGTTCAGCTCCGGAGACCCCCTGCACATCTACACTATCAATAAAAATGTATTTCAAATGTATTTATTGTCATTTATTTATTTATTTTTTGGCGGCTGCTGTGTGTGTGTATTTTTTTATTGTGGGTAGCGGGAGGGTGGGTGAATGGGGTATTCGCCCCAACGATGGTTGGGGAGGGCTTGCGGGGGGGGGGGGGGGGTTGGGGTAGCGGGAGGGCTTAACCCCTTCATGACCGTAGCGGTATTAACTGCTACGATCGTGAAGGGGTTAAGTGCACCCGCAACCCCCCCCCC
Source organism: Ascaphus truei (assembly GCF_040206685.1). NCBI lineage: Eukaryota > Metazoa > Chordata > Amphibia > Anura > Ascaphidae > Ascaphus > Ascaphus truei. Next base: position 90,757,875 of record NC_134486.1, on the reverse strand, counting down.
CCTCCCGCAAGTCGTAAACTCACACCAAGGGCCAAATACCCCCCTCACCCATCCCCACTACACACAATAAAGCGGGCACGGTGGGTTAACCCCTTCATTGCCTTAGCGGCTATCCGCTATGGTAATGACGCAGAATTTTCCGTATTTTTAATAATATTGATCAGGAGCAGGGGGGGGGGGGGTTCCCTGAGCATTAATCATTAATTTCTGGCTCAGGGAACCCCCTGCTCACTGTACAATATTATTAAATCTCTCTCTGCTGCAAACACATCTCGCCCCCAGTATGTGCAGTAATTTACTGAACATATACTGTAGAATAAATGCATAGTTTTATTTATTCGGGTTTATTACACAGTATACTGTATGGCCGGAAAACATCAGCATACAGTACAATATAATCCATCGAAATCCCCCCATTAGCCGTTTTCTTTTCTGAGGAAAAACAAAATGAAAAGTTTTAATGTACAGTAATGGTCAGCCCCCTAAAGAAGTTCCCAGCCAGCCCCACCAAAATAATACGGCAAAAATACAGTACTCACCATACTGTACAGTATTGTACTAAATTTCCCATTCAGCTTGCGCTGGCGCCGGCCCACTTCCAGTCCAGCTTTCATCATTTTGCAGAGGGACTAGCCCACCTGTAGTCAGCGGGAAATCGCTTAGGTACATGCAAGCTTCATCAAAACTGGCTGCGAAATCCATCTCAGAGTTGTCACCGACGGCGGGACCATGATGATAAGCTGGTGCTGCTGCTGGTTCTGGTTCTGGTTCTGGCGCATTGCTTGGCAGGGACTGTCGCTTCTTATTTCGTTTTAACACGACCCTTCGCCTTTTGCCGCCTCCATTATCATAGATACGGGAAAAACCCTGTGACACACACCAATACCCTCCAACAAATTGGGGCTCAATACGGTGAAAACAGGGGTCACTACATAACCTTTTCCTTATTGCATGCTTCCACAAATGAGGAGTTGGCGAAAATCTGTAAAAGTCATAATTTTCGATAAAATACTGATAAATTTGAACAACTGTTGCCATCTTATCCTCTGTTGCATTTATAGCGGCCCATATCAAATAAGCATAACTTCTGTCAGGTTTTTGGAACACGGGCTCCACTTGAACACTCATGTCTCTGTAGAATAGTGTAAGTGAAAATGATCTTTGTCTTTATTTAATACATTACTGTATGTAAAGCCTAAATTGATACATTTTTTGCAACTATTCCTTCAGTCTCAAGGACAAGTTACACAATAGCATACTGTACTGGGATAAAGTAACTTTTTTTTGGAAACGAAACAACTTGCAAAGGCCACACATTACTTAAGTCATGAGTTTATGCCATCTGGTGGACAATCGAAACATCGCAGCCTAGTAAATCATTCTCATTATCATTTAACAGATCAGGCCCCCGTCAGCCAGGCATGAACCGTGGCTGGGAAGGCAAACGCAACGAAGCATGCAAGAGGTGAGCAGCGGCGGATTCCAGGTTTCTGCCAGGTACAAACCAGGCATTTGCTCGAATAAAGTGTGTCGGTGCAGTATATCCTGGATTAATGTTATCACCCAACTAATTACTACACATGAGTGCAATATTTGAGGGCTTCTTGTGGTGGGAGGATTTTCTTTAATCCTCTCCTCCAGTGTGTATTTAGATTGAGTAATTACTTTGCCTGGTTTGACACGCATGCGCATCACAGCATTAGAGTACTGTAGTTGAACCTTCCCCCTTTGTTGGGGATTTGGGGAGAATGACTTCACATTCAATGTGAATTTCATGTCTGGAAAGAAGAAAAAAGGCATCCATTTTTTTCTAGACATGGGCTTTTTGAATAAGTGATTTTAAGAAACCATTATGTGAATAATGTTTTTATATTCTTTATCAATTTTTGCCATTCTTAAAATCACTTGCTTTTTAATACTACTGTATACTGTGCTGTATGAGGTGGCATACTATAATTTTTATTTTGGGGTGGGGGGGTTCAAATGATTCTGACGAACAACTGATTCTTATGAACTGTTGAAATTATTTATTTGAACTACATGTACAGATATCGACAACTCCCCCAGAGCCATTCATTATGTTTCCGGCTTTGATGAACTATCATTTTTATTTTGGGGTGGGGGGTTAGACAGTTAAACCATGAACACACCAAAAAGTATATTTAAAGAATGAACAATTTTATTTGTACAGGATAATAAAGGAAAAAGGAATAATACAAAGGTACAACATCGCCTCTTCTTCAAAAACTAGAATCTTGTGTTTATCTTCTTCTTAATGGCTGCATTGCATTCTGTAGTTCTTTTGTCATTGAGAGAGGGGGTGATTAGGGCAAATTACTGACTGTTATTACAGTATGCACACAGTACAATAAATTTGCATATTTCCCCCTCCCCCACCTTCCTGTAGTGCTGCAATTCTGAAAAAAAAAACAGGATTATTGCATTAAAGGCCTTGAGTTTTCTGCACGTTGTCTTCAGCCAGATACAGACATGCACATGAAAAACAGAAATAGAAAAAAATTATTATACAACGCATTAAAAGTATTAAATAATTAATCAATTTAAAACAATCAACAGGTTTTTCTTTTTTTAGATTAAAAACATTGGCGGCGCATCTATATTTTTAAATACATTTTGAACTAGCATCAGTCATCAAACAAGTCGGTGGACTTCCAGGGAAGTGCCCTTGTATGCCTCAAAAGGCCATTAATGCTGTCTCTCACGGTTCTCAAAAGATGAGTAGTAACATTAAAATAATGCTGCAGTTCTTCCAAAATTGTCATCCTTAAACTTCCAGGCAGACCCTTCTTGGATTAATTGCCTTCATAATTGACATGTTGGGTCCACTCGCTATACAGTTCAAACCTGACGTGGTGTTTAAAGATGAACAGGGCATATTTCTGGCTAGACCACCACTTCTGATCTTGTATTTCTCCCAGACGCACTGAGGCAGTTCTCTTAAGATGATGCCTGGGAGCGTAACAATCGTGGGTGCTGGAGTGAGTGTGCTTCTGGCAGTGGGTGAGGGTAGATGGTCTGGGCGGATGCTTTCCTCTTGTTGTGACCTTACTGGGGTTGTCATCTCCTCCACCAGAAGGGCATACTTGTAATCTGCAGGCAGAGGGGTGAGAGTGGAGGGTCCCGTGGTGTGCTTGGTGTTGGAAGCATGAAGGTCAAATCAGGGGATTGAGAGGGTGCACGTTTATTTGCAGTTCCTCCATGGAAAATAAGGCACATCCAGACCACCCTCCTGCGTCGGACATACAGGGGCAGGGACTCCAAGCAAAGAATAGAACACTGTGATGTTCCTCTCAATCTTATCCATACAAACACCCATGGCACCCATGCAACTAACCATATTCAACATGGTCTCCAAAAGAAGATCAATATTGCCCTCCATTCGGTTACTGTATTGCTCAATTGAGTTGTCAGTGATTTTGACACCACTGAAAACATTCAGCATGCGGGCGAATGAGCTGGATCTGGTGCGAGGAGTGTTGTTGTCATCTGCGTGGATGGGTGCTGGAACAGGTGAGCTGGGGGATCCCAGACGAGCATCATAGTGGATGGGTGCTGGTGCGGGTGTGCTGGGGATTACCAGATGAGCATTGTAGTGGATGGGTGCTGGAGCAGGTGAGCTGGGGCTTTCCGAAAGAGCTTTGGAGAACAAAGGGTCAGAGTGGGCGAATGCTTTGGAATCGGTGGCGGTGGGCGATGGCAGTGAAAAGTTTGGGATGTCCTCTTCCGTGGATGCAGGGTCACTTCTTTTGGGCATCCAAAGTATTTTATCTGAGTATATGTTAGCCATTTTCTTCTTCACTTAATAAGGACCAGTCTTCTTTTCCCTGGGAGCCTTCGGAAAGTTTTCTTTATTCTCCTTTGGCTTTCGCTTTGGCTTAAAAACAGTTTCCGCCTTTCGCTTTCTTGTGGTCAGCACAGCAGAAGGTAGCAGGTTCCTGCATCCGTAGAATCAGTGTTGATCCATGGATGCAGATGGAAGAATGCACAATGCAGTGTCTGGACAAGAGCTTGTTCAGATATAGATCCGCATGTTGGAGGCTATGCACTTTGTGTCACTTTTTATACACTGTGTCCTTATTTGAATTTTTGGTGGGCATGGACATGAGCTGCAAGTGTTAAAAGTGGGTGTACTGTATACTAAACCTGTCAAGTGAGGTCCATTACATTATAAATATACCATCACTTTTGTTGATTCAATGCACTTTGAATATACATCGATTACACATCGAATATACATTCCTCTGTGCTTGATTTATTTTCTAGAGCAGCGATGCTGAGGACAAGGATTTCAAAGGATCTCAGCATGAGAATACAGGATATGTACAAGAAAGGACACAGAATTTTACAGATCCAGCGCTGGTTAGTTACCTCGGGCTTTGGTTTAGCAAAAAGAACTGTCAGTTATCATGCCTATGTTAAGGCAAAACGTGTAAAGCAGAGTCCCACAGTCACAAGAGAGAAAGTATTTTTGTTTTCTTTACTGTATGTAATTACTGGAAAAATTCATTGTGTGTTTACAGTATTTGTTTACTTGCAATTATTTTAGAGCAGAAAAACTTGTACTGTACAGTATTACTCTAAAAATGTCTTCCATATCCAAATGCATTTGTGTGTTTACAGTACTTGTTTCCTTGCAATTATTTTAGAGCAAAAAACTTGTACTGTACATTATAACTATAAAAATGTTTTGCATATCCAAATGCATTTTTGTGTTTATTTTTCCCCCAGCAATTTTTGTAGAATACTGTATACAGTACTGTACAGTATGTCATGTATTTGTGTTGACTTAATTTTGGGGCCTACTGTAACAAATTGTTCTGTTTTCCTTTACACTGTAGGGCGACAAAGCTTCTGGTGGACCAAATCAGTGAAGATAATGATGAGCTTTGTGCAGCAGGAGTCAAGACTGCTCTAGAGAAAACTCAAAATATGGCAGCATCTGAGACCAGCATCAGGGCGATGAGAAGCGATTTGGGATGGAAATATGGACGTGTAAGGTGTGATGGAGAAGAGGTTAACCAGGCTCATCAATAAAGGTATAGCCCACTTGGTTAACCCTGACCTGTGTGTTAGGGTCTTAGAGTGTCAGCTATGGGACTCAGATGTTGAGATTGTATACTAAGACTGTGTACTAATTTTGCAACATTAAAGATTATCTGTCTTTTGCCTTAACTGGGGTGCTGGGATCGGGAAATATCTAGGCTGTAAGTTTCAGGGTGGGTTTGTCAGAGAATTTCTTTACAGAATGTATCTATGTATCACGGTTCCAAAGTTATGGTATACCCCAAAACTTGTATCTTGGAATTTAGTGAGTTTCTTGGATACAACCAAGCACATTACTCCGCCAAACTCTGACCCTGAAATCGTTCTAGCGGCTCACTGCCAGGATCCCTGCTGCAGCATCATCCAGAAAAGGTAAATGGGTATGAAGGGGTTAAATTATATCTCCAGCTATACACAGAGTCCCTAGTGTAGCAGGGGTTTCCCAATACAGCAGAGATACCCAGATACATACCCAGGTACACTGAACCTAGTGTATGGGGTTCAGGGGGATGCTCTAGCTAAGTTATAAAGCTGAGTATGATTATGGTGTCTAAAAGTTTTTTTTTATAATGTGTACCAAGAATGAGGCTAGTGAATGTAGGAAATATATACACTCACTCCATCCATGACACCAGAATAGAAACTCATACCTGTTAGCACACAGAAAACAGGACACAATATATTTTATTAAATGCCTATAGTTTAATGTATATCAAAGCTGTGACCATGCAGCAAGCTTAAGCCTATAGGGAACCATGTTAAAAATGGTTATTGAGGCAAAAAGTGACACTGTGTGCTCATTTGCATGTCATTTCCCAGAATCCCTTGCTGCAGTGGAAGTGCTGTATGCTGGGTGATAATGGGGAAAGGTGGGGTTGCAGACCTGCCTAAGACATGCAGATGAGCATACAGCTATATTTGCATATTTGCTTTCCTGTGGAGGGTTTTTGGCACTTTTTTTACTCACCATAACTTAACTCAGTATTATGGTTTAGCCTATCCCATAAGCCGCTCTTGCATTCCCAGTAAAATCAACCCCACACTGATGAGACCCATCAAGGTCGAAACAGCTGTCTGTGGGTGGTTTTCTGGGTATGCACCTTAACCCTGGCTGTGCTCAAAGCTGTGACCATGCAGCAAGCTTAAGCCTATAGGGAACCATGTTAAAAATGGTTATTGAGGCAAAAAGTGACACTGTGTGCTCATTTGCATGTCATTTCCCAGAATCCCTTGCTGCAGTGGAAGTGCTGTATGCTGGGTGATAATGGGAAAAGGTGGGGTTGCAGACCTGCCTAAGACATGCAGATGAGCATACAGCTATATTTGCATATTTGCTTTCCTGTGGAGGGTTTTTGTCACTTTTTTTACTCACCATAACTTAACTCAGTATTATGGTTTAGCCTATCCCATAAGCCTCTCTTGCATTCCCAGTAAAATCAACCCCACACTGATGAGACCCATCAAGGTCGAAACAGCTGTCTGTGGGTGGTTTTCTGGGTATGCACCTTAACCCTGGCTGTGCTCAAAGCTGTGACCATGCAGCAAGCTTAAGCCTATAGGGAACCATGTTAAAAATGGTTATTGAGGCAAAAAGTGACACTGTGTGCTCATTTGCATGTCATTTCCCAGAATCCCTTGCTGCAGTGGAAGTGCTGTATGCTGGGTGATAATGGGGAAAGGTGGGGTTGCAGACCTGCCTAAGACATGCAGATGAGCATACAGCTATATTTGCATATTTGCTTTCCTGTGGAGGGTTTTTGTCACTTTTTTTACTCACCATAACTTAATTCAGTATTATGGTTTAGCCTATCCCATAAGCCTCTCTTGCATTCCCAGTAAAATCAACCCCACACTGATGAGACCCATCAAGGTCGAAACAGCTGTCTGTGGGTGGTTTTCTGGGTATGCACCTTAACCCTGGCTGTGCTCAAAGCTGTGACCATGCAGCAAGCTTAAGCCTATAGGGAACCATGTTAAAAATGGTTATTGAGGCAAAAAGTGACACTGTGTGCTCATTTGCATGTCATTTCCCAGAATCCCTTGCTGCAGTGGAAGTGCTGTATGCTGGGTGATAATGGGGAAAGGTGGGGTTGCAGACCTGCCTAAGACATGCAGATGAGCATACAGCTATATTTGTATATATATATATATATATATATATATATATATATATATATATATATATATATATATATATATATATATATATATATATATATATATATATATATATATATATATATATATATATATATTGATAACCTGTATATGAACTGAGGGATTTCCAAGTCATGGGTTCTGGCCAGCCCAGGTGGCAACCAAGCTCGGTGCCTTTGTGTCTGTGCAGAGTCTGTACTTGAAAGCCTCAGGGATGCCAAGGTGTTAGAACAGGAGGGGTACTGCAGTTCTGCTTGAGTACCCACATATTCCTGGGCTAAAACAAGGCTATCCGGAAACCATTTGCCAGAACCCAGACTCTGTGGAGCCTGGGCAGCAGGTGGGCTCGGTATGCAAAGAGGCAGAGGTGCCATGTTGGTGAATGCTCCTTTGCAACCTGAGAAAAGGTGCCCTCCCAGCTTTACAAAACCGGCAAATCGGTGATTGGCTGGCAGTAGAATTCCCACGCTCTGATAGGCTGCCCAGGTTAGTGAATGGAAGCCTGAAAGCCTTAAGAGAGCTTGCAGCCCATTAGGAGCGCAGATTCCAAGCGCCAAACCGACTGTGGCAAATTCAAAGATGCTCTGGACTAAATAGACGCGAGCTGGCTTCAAAGATTTTGAACTCAGAAAAGTTTCTAAGTTCCGCTTTCGAGAACGTTGCCGTCACATCTGGCATTGCATGCCGAAAACAGTTCCAGGACTTTTGTGAGTAACTACCGGTCATTGGAAATGAAAAATACTCTAGGCACAACTTATTTCATTCTAAGGTTAGTTTACATTAAAAAAAATCACACATTTGTGGTATTCATAGCAGTGAAGCCTATCAATTCTTATGTTATGACAATATAGTAATGAAAGAATACGCAGGAAAAAAAAGATTGTGTCTACATTTGTAAAAGAACTAGTTTATTTTGCATATATAAATATTAATCTTTACGAACAGAATTAGTTCTATTTTAGATGCAAGTTGGAGGTCTGAAGAAATACTGCTTACATTATGTTTAGAAGCAGCGTTGTAGCTGTGTTTGTTCTGTCCAGAAAGAGAAACAATTCTGTGTTGAAATTGTATTCCTGTAGAAAAAGACTCATTATGTTCACATTATCAGCATTTAAATTTGAATCCAGGAGACACAATCTTGTATAACAGGAATATAGAGAGAGTAAGTAAGAGAAGTATTGCATCTTTCCATTAATAAGCTCTCTTCTGGGATGTAACATTAGTGAGATTCCACGGATATAGCACAGGAGTATAATTTTTACATGATTACTTTAAATTCTTAAACTGGAGGTTTAAGAAAGAGGCTTCTCACAAAAGCAGCTGTGGGAATTGTTAAATGATTTGCCCAGTACTTAATTCAATAATATTTTTTTTTCTATCATTGATCAAGCCTCTTTGAGAAATGTGATGCTTTGCATATCTGGCTAAGTGCTGTTAACATTCTTTGCCTGCAGTTTGTTAAAGTAAAAAAAAATGTGTGATCTTGCCGAAGAAGTAATTTGCTTCTCTTCAACCAATGATGGCTTGCACTTTATGCAAATTGGTATCAAGGGACAACAAATACCATTTAATACATATGCATAGTTCATAAAAAAAATGATGTGAGAGAAAGAGAAAAAATATAAAGCAACGAGTCAGCAAAAGAACAGGTTCTGAAGAAATTTATCGTCCCAAATTGGACATTTGTAACAGATGATGTGAGCAAGTGTTAACTTTGTTTTCGGCAGCTCTTAACGTACATCCACTAGACATCACACAGATTATGTTTTAGGGATCTGATCTGTAATAAAAAATGTGTCTTTGGGATTTGCAGTGTTGTGTTCCATATGGTTACAGAAGTGTAGAGTTATTGTGACAAGCTTTTTTTTTTAAATCTCATTACGCAAGACGGTGTTAGATGCGAATTGCTGTGCATAGCTATAGGGTACTTACATGACATCCCACAGTCAGCAGATAGCAAATGGAAATGAAAGATATGAAGGCACAGAGTACAGCTTCAGGGAACATGTTAAACAAAACATCTGCTGGTATCAGAATGCTGTATTATCAGATCAGTGTGGTCATGAATTTTTTATAAAGACATTTTTTAAAGCTGTAACTTTTGAAGTGACATTTTGTGAGAGCATTTGATTGAAGTGTGATGTCAGGAGAAAGGCCAATCTAGTTTATTATCTATGTAAGTGCCAATATTGGCAAATTGAAATGTCTCTGTTCTGCCTACTGATAAGAATATTTGCTAAAATGTCACTAGTATTGTCTATACTACCTAAGACACGTGTCAATACTACCTTTACATTTTGTTTTCCCAATCAAAATGTATTATAAAAAAAATAGTGATTTCTGAAACTTTTGCAAATGAGTGGCACAGTTGTTAATTCATGGTTATATATTTTATGTGATGTGTGAGTGTACAGTATGTTATTTTCTTTTCTTCATAATTTTAATTCCCCAGCCTTATTGTTGCTTTTCATTTTGTACAACCAGTCTCCAATTCTATGATTTAATGTATGGGAATTTGTAGATTTATTAAAAAAAGTTACATAATATTACATAATATTTAAAGTGCAGGGGATACCGGCACCCCATAATGGGGCCTGTATCGCCTGAAGTAGGGGGTCCTCTGACCTGAAACCAATGCGGTTCAGCTCAGGAGACCCCCTGCACATCTACACTAGTATTAAAATACTGATAACAATAAATAATAATTCATTACCATAGCGGTTATCCGCTATGGTAATGAAGCTGCATTAATGTACATTTTAATAATAGTGTGTGGGAGCAGGGGGTCCCCTGCTACCACACAATATTAATAAAAATACATTAAAGCAGCTTCATTACCATAGCGGCTATCCGCTAAGGCAATGAAGGGATTAAGGCATAATAGCATGTTTATTGGGGACAATTGCCCCAATAAACATAGCAATATACCACACACATCCCCCCCGCCCCCTAACACATACACTACATTAATGTGCAAAATTACTATTATCCACATATGGATAATAATGCATTTGCCCATTTTAAATATACATTAATACAATAAATACATTAAATACATGTACTCACCCTTGTCCGGCACCCATGATGAAGGCCAGCCGCATCTTCCTCCTCATCCATACACTGGGGTGCTGAAAAATATACAAAATAAGAACAAGTGCCAAACTAATGTCCCCTAACACCTTAATGATCTTAGAGGTTATTAACCGCTACAGTCATTAAGGGGTTAAGCCACCCTGACCCGATACCCACTTATTTGTACAGTGGTTTCATCATGTATATATATATATATATATATATATATATATATATATATATATATATATACTGTATATGCATAATTATCCAATATACAAATAAATACTGTACATGGCCAAATACAAATCTCTCCCAATATCTAACATCACCAAGCTCAATCAATATCTAATAAATCTAAATACAAACACTCAATTTGACAATGTGTACACGATATAAATAATCTTTGCATCATATATACTATGTCAAACAATGCTCCAAATCAAAGACACTAATCCAAACAAGATACAGATACAATCATTAAAGAAAAACAAAGCATCAACACAATTAATTTACCATCAATTAATCCAATAACCAATCAATTACAATCCAATTCAATTACACACTTCAAATCCTACAATCAAACATTGTGTAAATTAATCTATGACAAAGTAACCATCAAACAACATCTATATGCCAAAAATAAGCCAATAAAATAATCTGTAGAAACCAGCCTTTAACTAAACATTTGCAAACATTAAATTACTATTCAAATAAACATCCAAACAAGGCAAGCCAACACGTTTTTATTATACCTGTATGTATGTCCATCTATAGTTTACAGACATAAATACAGGTGCAATAAAAGAGCATTAAAAACAATTTATTCACATTAAAAATGAACATACAATACAACCACTGATTTGTCCTGTACGTTTGTAAACCCATAGTGACATACATACATTCAGGATAAATAAATGGACATAAAAAAAATGGACGTCAGGGAAAAAAGTCCAAAAAACCCTGTAAAATAAATTTAAAATACATTTTCTTTTTTTACTTACAGTACCATTAGATGAACCAGTCACAGCAATCAAGGGGAACTGGAACCACTGGAGCAGCTAATCCCACAACAGGAACCAGGTAACCATAAAATAAAAAATCCATTACAATCCATAAGTGTCTTTATCTTCTTTTTTCTATTTGTAATCCATCGTGGTGTCTTCTCCGTCTTCTTCTGGGGTCTTCTGTCTTCTTCCGGTGTCTTCTTATCTTCATCCGCCACGCCCTGGTCTTCTTTCTTCATAGGAGGTCCTTCCTCCTCGGCGTCAAGCCTGAAAATGAGACGACATAGGCTTTTAAAGGCCTATGATGTCAGATTTTCATCATATGGTTCTCACGGCCCTGATTGGGCCGTGAAAACCATGTGTTTTGGCCGACAAAAAAAAATGATGACGTCATTTAAAGGCAATGAAAGCACAGCCAATCAGATTTGGCTGTGCTTCAATTGCCTTTAAGATGACGTCATGAACTGAAAGATGGCCGGCCTCACATGGTACGGTAGCCAATCAGAGCGTGGGAAATACATCCCAACTCTGATTGGCTCAAGTACCATGTGACAGGCTTTCAAGAACGTCACATCCGTTCTCCCCAAAGCCTCTGTCACATGGTCTACTTGAGCCAATATATATATATACATGATGAAGCCACTGTACAAATAAATGGGTGAAGGGTGGGTATCGGGTCAGGGTGGCTTAACCCCTTAATGACTGTAGCAGTTAATAACCGCTAAGGTCATTAAGGGGTTAGGGAACATTAGTTTGGCACTTGTTCTTATTTTGTATATTTTTCAGCACCCCAGTGTATGGATGAGGAGGAAGATGCGGCTGGCCCTCATCGTGGGTGCCGGACAAGGGTGAGTACAACATGTATTTAATGTATTTATTGTATTAATGTATATTTAAAATGGGCAAATGCATTATTATCCATATGTAGATAATAGTAATTTTGCACATTAATGTACTGTATGTGTTAGGGGGGTGTATTTAGTTAGAAATATTGTTTAGTATTTTTGTTGGCACAACATTGGTACCGCAGGCCCGCGGGTACCTTGGGACGGCCGCGGGGACCCTGGGATGGCTGCGGGGTCAGCTGGGGACACCCGCGCGACCCCCGGCCTCCCTCGGGGACCCCTGCGAGGTCAGACAGGGACACCCGAAGGCCTGTTGTTTTGGTTTTGCGCCTGCAAAAACGTAAACAAAGAATTTTTTCTAAGTCCAGCTTCTTTTATCACCTGCCTTTAGCGGGTGAGCTTTATTCAGCGCAACTTTAACGTACAATCAGTTTGCGTTGCTTAGTGAATCCCGCAGAAGGGCAGGATTCAGCGCAAACAGCTGATCGTACGATAAAATCTATACTTAGAAAAAAATTCAAGGAAAAGCCCGTTTTAGAGCGCAAAGTTTTAGAGCGCCTATTTGCGCGGCTTAGTGCATAGCGCTCGGCGGAACTTCACGTTCTAAAAGCACTTTGCGCTCTTAAAACGACTTATCACTGAATAGTGCATAGCCTCCTAAGTGCGCAAATTGATATAATTTAGACCAAAAAAATAGTAACAGTTGCTGCCTGAAGTTAAGCTACACACAATAGCATATATATAGGGGGAAAGGGGAAACAACGGTGCAAAAGACTGTTAACTATACAATAAAAATTGAGCATAAAAAGACTGGGGATATAAATTTAGATTGCTGGTTGTTCTGAAATGAAATGAAGAAAAAACTAAATATAGTGAAGTACGTTTAGAAAAAGAATATGCGCAAAAGTAGATCGCTACTTACCAAGTAGCAGATGTAAATAAGCAGATAGGATATTATAATCCTCTCCGTCCTGCTGCCTGGAGTTGTGATGTCTCTGTCCTCCACGTGGAATGCCGAAATCCACCATGCTGGTTCTCCTCTGGCTGCAGCTCTTCTCCTTGATTTCCTGGTGTGCCTCTGATCTCGCGAGACTAGCCCGCCGAAATTCGGGTATACAGTCCAGGAGTAATCAAAGGATTCTACTAACATGTAGATACTCAATAGGGGAGCTGAAAGTTTGTCTTAGAGCCTCCTCCCTATGCGTTTCATCCTGGAACTAGGACTTCATTTGGGGAATCTTGGAACTCCTGGACTGTATTCCCGAATTGGGTCTGTTTGGGTCTCTGGCTCTGTTTGGGTCTCTGGCTCTGTTTGGGTCTCTGGCTCTGTTTGGGTCTCTGGCTCTCTTTGGGTCTCTGGCTCTCTTTTGGTCACCTGCTCTCTTTGGGTCTCTGGCTCGGATAGTAGCTCTAGATCTGATAGTAGCTCTATGTTACGAATGTGCTCGCCACAAACCGGGGACGGACCGTGGGGCTGAGGTTGGGTTATGAAATCACCAACCTTAGACCACGCAGACTGGTCCGGAGTGCGAAGTTCATAATCAAACAGGCCGGGTTCAGGACTGAAGAGGTCAGCGTAGTCGTTGGACGAGCCAAAGTCAGGATAGGAGAAGACAGGACAGTCGATGGCCGAACCAGGGTCGGGATAGAAGACATCTGAGTAGTCATTGTCATAGCAAAGAATCGGCAACAGGAAATCAAGCAGGTCCTCCTGCTTCAGCTTAGTAGCTGCGGGGCGGGAGCGGGGTCTGCGCGAGTGTCGTCCACGGCCCATGGTACCGGTCTTAGCGAGGAGAAGGCTGACCAGAGTTCAGCAGAGAGAAGGCTGACCGGAGAGGGCACACCGCCAAGCAGCACTGGAAATCCAATGCTTCAGCGCAGGAATTCAAGTTGGCCTCTGCAAAGGGAGAAAGAGCAGCAGGCCACAGGGTCCAAACAGCAACCTCTGCTAAGGGTAGAAGCAGCAGGTTGCGGCCTCCAGGGAGATAGCACACAGCAGGTCTCCGGGGTGCTAGGACACAGGCTACAGCGTAGTAGCTGCTGAAGGATACTGGAACACAGGAACGAAAGCAATGAGCTGGAACACATCAACAGCAAAGTCACAAGGGAAAACAGGAACTAACTCTGGAACACAATACACAGAGATTAGTACTAGTTATAACAAGCCAGGGGCTCCGTAAACAAGCATTTCATTGGCGAGTACTGTTCTAGGATATGAGTGGTGGCACAGACATTTTTGGTACGGGGCTCACCATGCAAAATGACTTGTAAATCCAGAGCTGTAGAGAAGGAGGCATTTCCCGAATAGAAACAACAGAGGGATCCCTGCTGGGTGCCCGGTCCCTAGTACTAGTATCAAAGTTCAGGACAAGAGGCATCGGTAGTTGATAGAGTATACCAGGGCGACCTTCTGGACAGACAAAGTCTTTACTGACATCTGCACATAGGAATTTGAGAGGGTCTTCTCCTCCAGAGGTTTTCCAGGTAGTGTTCAGCGAGGGGATAGGGTTGGTGGGTGCATTGCCAGTTATTGGTATAGTAGATGACAAGGCAAGCAGTAAACCAGGCTTAGGGACCAAAATCTTGGGGTAAGTACTGAGTATTTCCAACACAGGGGAAACAATAGGCACTACAGAAGGTTCCGAGAGAGAAAAACATGAGTTTGTAGTAGCAGAGAAACAATCAGTAGTGGAGCTCCCAAATACTGTAGAATCCTCAGTGAGAGACCGTATTGTCTGGGGAGTGGAGACCACCGAGTCCAAGGCAGCGTGTTAAGTTCTAGCAACAATAGGGAGAGAAACCCCATTCTTAAAGTCATTCTGGGGTACTTCGGGGGCCACAGAACAAAGAATGCACTCTCGCACTGGGAATTTGGAGCGCGGCAAGGGTTACTTCAGATATGGCACCAGAGACCAGGGAAGGTATACTGGTCCTTGCAGAGATCATTTGAAAAGCCGTATGAGGCGGACTCGGGGCAGTAATGAACTCCAAGGGCATCGTACTTGTCATGGTAATGGGGGTAGGAATAGGCTCTGGAGCTTTAATATCTGGAACTTGAGAATCAGGCAGTGCAGGGACAGCGGAGGGAGGGGAGTTACCATAAGGAGCTGAAGTCTGAGAATCAGTGACAGGTACTGGGGGAGTAAAGGTGGGGGCTAGAGAGTCAATAAGGGGAAACTCTTAATAGCAGAGACCATAGAAGCAAAACGAGTCTAATCCAAAACTGCAAGGGTCCTAACAACAGGGGTATTTGTCATGACAAACTGAGAAATAGGTATGTTTAATGGTGTGAACATTCTAATAACGCAACTGCTAGTCAGTGACGTGGATGTCTGAGGTTCAATAGTGGAAAAATCAGATGCATTGGAAAGTGACATAGAATCAATCATGGGAGTTCTGGGTCTGCTGGGCACGTGTGAGAAAGTACCCTTAAACAAAGGAGTTCTAACCTTAGCATAGATTAACCCAAAGGTTGCTGGGGCACATTTAGATGCAGTGCTAAGGGACTGGAGATTAGCAGGGGAGGGAAGAAAAGGTAGCTCTGATTTAAATACCTGAATTTGTAATGAAGGCAGGGTGGTTTCTGACTGTGCTAAGGGGGTGACGACAGATGACGCTGATCTCTGGAGGGGTTGCTTGGGCAGAGGCATCAGAGGGACCAAAAGCCTGGACGGTCTCTATGGAAAGAGATTCCAAATCTGAAGGAAAGATTTTACCTCTCTGAATAGCGGGACTGACAAGGAAAATTTCAGAGAGGGGGGAAACAGTGTACTGGCTTCTAGCTAGCACATATGAAAAAGCATCACTTTTGAGTGGGAGCAGTGTGTCAGCAAAAATTCCTGGGAACTCAACAACTCGAGCCTCAGGAGGGGCATAAAGACCACTGTTCGCTTTTAACCCTAGGGTTTGAGAAGAGGAGAACACAGACAGTACAAGGGGGCAACCACAACTGTGCTGGTCTCTGAAGTGGGTACTTGGGAAGGAGTGTCTGGGAAATCAGAAACAACTGCAGATTCCATAACAAGGGGCTATGCGCTGAAGCAGGGATCTCAGCTCTCTGAGTGACAGACTGGGTCAGCGAAATACCTGGGATTGGGGATTCTGTGAAAAGGCTTAGGGAAAAACCTGGTTCCTGAATACATTTAACTGGAATCAGTATTTTAGCAGGAGTTTCAGGGGACACGGCAGCGGAAACCTGAGCTGAAGCAGGGGGATTATAGCAAAGAATATCCAAGGACTCCGCAACCTTAGGGGAGTCATTAAGTGCAACCTCTGCTGTCAGACTTGGGGATTCATTCTCTGATGCTAGAAAGGACGCATTAGCCTGGGGGCGGCAAGGATTTACAGGGGTCAATGCAGGTAGTACCTGGGAGTCAAAAAGAGGGAGATTTGCCTCTGAAATTGGGGATGGAAGGGGTTCCTCCTCTGGAGCCAAGGGCATGTACTTGGCTGGCGAACAACAGGGGATTACCAAAGGAGGCTCATAGGACTGACCCGCAGGGGTTAATACAGGATAAACCTCAAGGGTTAAGTCAGGCTGTGCCTGAGAATCAGAAAAAGGGAAACTAGCCTCCGAAAGTGGGGCCATAGGAGGTTCAGCCTCTTGCCCTAGGGGCCTAATATTAGTCTGCGGAATTCAAGGGTTAACAATGGGGACCTCACAGAGCAGACTAGCAGGGGTTAAAGCAGAAATAACCTCGGGGACAGAGCTTAGAAATTCTGAGTTAGAAAGAGCGGGCAACCAGTGTTCATTCTCTGGTCCAAGGAGAGACACACTGACCTGGGGAATGCAGGGATTTACAGTGGGGAACTCATAGGCCTGACTAGCAGGGGTTAACGCAGACATATCCTTGGGGTCTAAGTAACGGGAGGTGCAATCAGGGCTAGAGACCGTGGCAATTTCAACCTTAGGGGGCAGTGATAGTGGGGCGGCTTGGTCATCTTTAGGAGAGGGAGGTACCCCCACAGGTTTAGCAACAGGACTGGCAGCACAGGGGAACTGCTAAGCAGCAGCGTAGCTGGCGAGGAAGGGGTCCTGTTCTTTTATGCAAATATCAAGTGTTAAGGAAAGTACATGGAGCGTATCTGGAGCCTGAGCATGAGGAGGGCGCCCTGTTATACTAGATGAATGTTCAATGATAAAGCCAGGGTACAGAGTGCCTCTTGGGCGTCAGCTAGTTCCATAGGGTACACGTTATCCCAGGTTAAAGGGGAATCAGGGGAGAAAACACATGCGGCCAGAGACTGTTTTAACTTCTGGACGCAGTAAGCCTTAATAAAGAGATCACTACAGCATTGTCTTTGCAAAGGGGTTAAACCTTCATACGTAAACAGATCTTCAATCAGGGGTAGTATTTCACACAGATAATGGCCTTCAGAGTGGGAATGGTCCGCAGGCCGGGACATAACTTAAGTTGGAAAATTGCCAACCCCCGCCACGGCGCAGTCCGGTTTTGTGGGGCCGAGCATACTGTAACGACTGTGCTCGCCACAAACAGGGGCCGGACCGCGGGGCTGAGGTTGGGTTATGAAATCACCGACCTTAGACCACGCAGACTGGTCCGGAGTGCGAAGTTCATAATCAAACAGGCCGAGTTCAGGACTGGAGAGGTCAGCGTAGTCATTGGATGAGCCAAAGTCGGGGTAGGAGAAGACAGGACAGTTGATGGTCGAACCAGGGTTGGGATAGAAGACATCCGGGTAGTTGTAGTCATAGCAAGGAATCGGCAACAGGAAATGAAGCAGGTCCTCCTGCTTCAGCTTAGTAGCTGCGGGGCAGGAGCGGGGTCTGCGCGAGTGTCGTCCACGGCCCATGGTACCAGTCTCAGCGAGGAGAAGGCTGACCAGAGTTCAGCAGAGAGAAGGCTGACCGGAGAGGGCACACCGCCAAGCAGCACTGGAAATCCAATGCTTCAGCGCAGGAATTCAAGTTGGCCTCTGCGAAGGGAGAAAGAGCAGCAGGCCACGGGGTCTAAACAGCAACCTCTGCTAAGGGTAGAAGCAGCAGGTGGCGGCCTCCAGGGAGATAGCACACAGCAGGTCTCCGGGGTGCTAGAACACAGGCTACAGCGTAGTAGCTGCTGAAGGATACTGGAACACAGGAACGAAAGCAATGAGCTGGAACACAACAACAGTGAAGTCACGGGGGATAACAGGAACTAACTCTGGAACACAATACACAGAGATTAGTACTAGAGATAACAAGCCAGGGGCTTGTGGCAGAACATGGTTGACATTCAAGAAGGGTTATCCTCGGCAGAGAGGGATTGTGGAAATGCAGTATTTAAAGGCCAGCGGGCCAATCCCAGGAGGAGGGTGTGAGGGCACTGCTCCAATGACTGAGTAGAAGGCTAGGTTGCAGTGATAGCCCACACAGCTGCTGTTGATTGCAAAGAGGGAATTAGTGAGAACAACAGCACCCTGCAAGGCTACGAGAAAAGCCAGGAGTGGATTCCTGACACTCTAGATCGGATAGTAGGTGTACATCGGATTGGGTCTTTGGCTCGCTTTCTGGCTGGGATTGTGGCTTTAGCTGTGGCGGGGGCTGTGCCTGGACATGTGCCACAACCTGACCCATACATTTGGCAATGATTGAGAGGCTATTTGCCATGTTGTCCAGTGTCTCATGTTGTTTATTCATAATGTGTGTCATGTTTTCCATTTCATCATATATTTTTTCATTGGTTTTAGCCTGTCTGCCCGATCTTCCTGGTTTTTGATAAACCTGGCCTCTAGGCTGGTTAAATTCAACAATGCTTCAGCACAAACCTGGTCTCCCTGGCCCGCTTGGATCTCCCCATTGTCATCACTTTCTGGATTTTGTGTATCCTGTAATCTAATAAAATCAGGTCCGGAATGTTCAGCATCTGGGACAGGAATATGTTTGGGATCGACTATCATCTCATCATCACTTCTGACACGTTGTTGTGATGCAGATGCATCTGAATCCGTGTCCTCAGCAATCACTATATAATAAAGAACAAAATGTTAAAATGAACATAATGAATAAGTAATTATGTGCCCCTCTTTATTTGCCTGTACATCCAATGTTAATGCACATATTGTTATGCTATTTCTTTTATACGTGCATCAGTTAAAGCTGCAGTTCAAGCTCCTGTTTTTTATTTTTTTTATATTTTTTTTTAACTTCAATAGTTTGATGTGTGCAATCTCTAATTGCCTAAACAACTGCATAGCTGCCGGTCAATTCGTTCTCCTTGTATTGATAGGCGAAGTTTGGCGACATCTTTAAATATGGGGAATGTAAATGGTTGCTAGAGGAATAAGAGGAACAAGCATGCTTGTTAAAATACAATACAAGAAAATTGGTCTTTCAAAGTTGTTTTGTTTAAAAAAATAACATGAAACAAGTATTTTTTCTTACTACACAACTGATTTATTAAAAAATACACACATGCAGGATGGAAACAAAAGAAAACAGCGCACAACGCCAAATAGTGAAGCAAATTCAACAATATATTATAGCATTAAAAAGGGGGTAATATATCTGCGTACATGATAAAAGTTGGTAAAAGGCATGTAGTGTGTATCACACTGTTTACCACTCGGCAGCTGTTAACTGTAGAATCGGGTGCTTGCTTCCCTCTGCTGATGCAGCTCAGTTGATTCTGGGGCAGGACGTCAGTCTTTCACTCCCAAGGGGATTTCCCTTCATGCAGCCAGGTTCAGCAGCTGGTACTGGGGCTCGGTGAAATCGCTCCTGCTTCCTGGCCGATATGAAGCTGCTCCTGTACCTCGGCAGGTGTATCCTCTGCACAGAGGTTAAAACGCAGCTTGCTGGGGTGCCCTCAGCGTGCCACGATGCCGCTCCATCGCGGGACGCTGTGTAATGACGTCACTGTCTACACAGCAGTGGTGGATTCAATAGGGAAGTTTGAACAGTCTTACAAAGTCTCTCACAAGTGTCCAAAACAGCACACAGGATGAAATAAAAACAGGACAGGCCAATACATAGACAAAGGCCAATGTAAGCAGATATAAGGCAATAGAATGTTACATCCAACTAGTTTCGTAGAATTAACTACTTCTTCAGGGAAGAAGAATTATATTCATTTTCCTACAGAGGCAACAGAGTGGCTGGAAGTCAGGAATGCCTTTTATAATATAGCAGGGATACCATGTGTGCTGGGTGCAATCGATTGCACACATATTGCTTTGATTGCACCTAGTCAGAGTGAGCATGTTTACCGCAATCGTAAGCACTACCATTCACTCAATGTACAGGTGGTATGTGATGCCACGATGAGGATAATGCATGTGGTACCCAAATTCCCTGGTTCCAGTCACGATTCCTCTATCCTGAGGAACTCTTCAGTCTTCCATGCGTTCGAAGAGGAACATTTTGAACATGGTTGGCTGCTGGGTGAGTACAGATTTAGATGTTCTAACACAAAACACATTTTTCTTTAGGAATGTTGGCATTGTAGAATCTTATCACTAATGTAAGCTTATGTGTGCTCCATTCATTATAGGTGACTCAGGATACGGAATTAGGCAGTGGCTCTTGACTCCGGTGCTAAACCCTCAAACTGAAGCAGAGGAGAGGTACAATGCAGCCCATATCTCTACAAGATCTGTTATAGAGAGGACATTTGCCTACTCAAGACCAGATTTAGGTGTCTGGACAGAACTGGTGGGGATCTTCTATACAAGCCTCAAAAAGTGTCTGATATTATCCTTGCCTGTTGCATTTTGCACAATGTTGCACTCAGGCACAATGTACAATCAGACCTAGCTGAGCCTTTGGTAGACGAGCATCCCACCCATGTAGCTGCTGAAAATGAACAAACAGCCAGTGGTGGCCAGACACGCCAGAATCTCATCAATTCATTTTTTTCTTGTAAGTAAAAACATATATGTTCCTAGTACTACTTTTATAGTTCAATTATGTTATATTAACAATAATGTTTTTTTATATAACCTTCTGTTAGGACACAGATGAATATGGGTTGCACACCTTTCTTTTCTCTGCTGTGTGCACAAAGGGATGTGGCACCGGTATGTTATTGTTGCACAGGTTATATAATCCCTCTTCAATTGTACATTAGTTGTGTGTATGTGAATACAACTGGGGTAACAAAGCAGTAATATTTTAGCATTGTGTTGTTCCTTATGCAAACACAATACACATAGTATGCCCATAGTCATTCATTCTTCTAGTATGCTTACATACAATGTTATTGGTGCAGTGTAACATGTACATCCATATGATGTGTACACCAGGATGCTTTACATTTTGAATGTCATTAAATATACATGGTGTTGCACATTTAACACCAAATACACACTTTGCTGTGTTGCTTACGGTACTGAAGATGGCATGTCAATGTTTGCAATTTATATATTGTTCCTTTGCATTATAGGTATATCTCCAGTATGACTGATCATGGTATGTATATTTGCTGACATCTGTCATAAGATGTGCCTACCTCAATATTCGTATAAGTATTTGAAGTAAAAACCCAACATATTGGTTTAAATAAAAATGTAACATACATGTACTTTCTGTATCATGTACATGCATTTAGCTACTATTGAGGTTTCATGTGCATTGTATTAGAAAATGATTACTCCCATTTCATCACATTTTATGTATGTTCCCTTATAAATTCCATTAATGTAATATAGAGGTGTTTGGAGAAAAGGGGATAACTGTACTTATTTGTTTACTTACGGGAGCTCATTCATCACGGATGCAATTGACTGATCATAACACTCCATGCATGAATGCCTGTAATCACAACAATGCGTAGTACATCTTATATTTAGCAATGTAGGTGATTATTAATGCTAGAAATTAATAGTCAACATTAATTATAATTTGTGACATGTGTATGTATAAGTCACACGTGTGTGGATGTGACCTACATGTAACAAGTGTCAAAGTGTAAACAAAACCACAATTTTGTCCCAAATGTTACTGTAATGTAGCATTTCTAATTTCCCACAATGACAATGTTGGTAATATATTTGGAATGTCATTCACGTCACTTCATCATTATCATGACGATAATTATCAAGTATTCTGTAAATATAAACGTCAATCACGTGCACATTAGCATAGGCACACTTTTTAAGACAACTGTTTGTGTCTGTATCAATTTGTGTAGGATCCATGTATAACATCGACAAATGATAACAGCAGGTTTATTATGGTAGCTTATATCATCATATTGACTGTACTATTTATTTATAGAACGTTTAATAAACACAGTAAACTATAGTTAGTTAGGTAAATGAAATATACACAGAAACGTACTTCATTACATGATGTTGATGTAATATTCAGAACATCATGCATTGTAGGGGACCACAACATCTAGCCAATAACATTATTTGCTACAGTCCCAAACCATTTTATCAACATACCCATGTAACAAGAGATTTTTAACAATAAATGGCTATTTGGTTGTAAGTGTCCTTTACATTGGGAGAAGGAGTGGCTCAGTGAGTAAAGACACACACTGGCACTGAGAGTTTGAAGCAGGGGAGTCTGGTTCAATTCCCGGTGTCGGCTCCTTGTGACCTTGTGACCTTGGGCAAGTCACTTTATCTCCCTGTGCCTCAGGCGGCAAAAAATAAATTGTAAGCTCCACGGGCCAGGGACCTGAGCCTGAAAAATGTGTCTGTAAAGCGCTGCGTACAACTAGCAGCGCTATACATGAACATGCTCATATTATTATTATTATTATTGTTACATAGTTTCGACAGTCATACGTTCCATTACACAATACAATACACAAATGTGTTAGCAGAGTGGGAATGGTTGTTATATATAAAACACACCATGCCATAAAATGTTAGTAGTAATTAAAGAACACTCAAGAAAAATTCATGAGGCACTGTTTTGCAACATCATTATGTTAATTAAGTGCTTATGCAATATAGGCATAAGGGTATCACATTTTTAATTGTTTGTTAATAAGCGCTGCAAGCAATATAAAATTAGTTCCATATGTAGTATAGTAGTCGGTGGCTCCTCCTCACAATCATCTCATATAAAGGTAGACTCTTCTGAAATCATACTTTGATCCGATTGTATCTTCCCCGACATCTCTGAAATACAGCAAACACATGATGGTCAAAGATGGCACCTTACTATATATGTATCCGTGACAACGCGTTACACAGCTCTATATGATTGTGTAGATACACACGTCAGTCACTTATATGTTAGAAGTACAAGTGTACATCATTATGTAATCTTTCATTAAATTAGTAGCAGGCATAACTATGTATATGAAGTGAACGTTGCCTGTATACTGAAAAATGTGCGCGCACATCTTAGTGTGCGCACGCACTTCACGCTTGGGTCGACTAACTGTTAGCGCATGCGCAAAACAATGCGTACGTTGTGCGTTCAATACACTGGCGACACACTTTATTCGAGCTCGGCTAGTCCCACGAATTCGGGTATACCCGGGTGTATTGAGGTTTGTGACTGTTTTCTGCCCGAGTGCATTGAGGTATTTTCCAGGCAGGGATTGAAGCATTTTATTCCCGCTGGCTGCAATACTGCACAGTATATATATATATATACTGCATTACAATTCATGAATTTATGCCATCTGGTAGACACGCGAAGCATTGCAGCCTATTAAATCCTAATCATTATCATTTAACAGATCAGCCGCCCGTCAGCCAGGCATGAACCCAGGCTGGGAAGGCAAACGCAACGGGGCTTGTCAGAGGTGAGGAGCGGCGCATTCCAGGTATCTGCCAGGTACATACTGGGTATTTGCTCGAATAAAGTGTGTCGGTGCAGTACATGTTGAAAATACCATTAACCATAAAATATTTATTTCAAATACAATGAAGGCGAAACTACATTCGTTCTAAACGAGTACATCTGTATTCTTTTTAAACAGACGTGTGTGGACAGAAAGCACGGCCGATAACACAATGCGCAAATGCAATACGTGTGACGTCATATTAAGCCAGCGTGAAGCACACGCAAACACTCCTCCCACTCAATTAACATTCGGCTAACGCCCAGTGTACGCCCACAAACACTGAGCCGCACGCATGACACAGTGCAGTTACCGTAACAATAACAAAACAACACAGCCAATAGGCTTTGACGCGCGCACATCGCTTGGGGGTGGGACTTACATCCGTAATCCTTTTTAAGGACGCCTTGGCACATGACAAGGGTCCCACGTCATACGTGGTGGACCCGGTTTTTTATTTTGTAGATGTTGCATGATAACAAAACAGGTATGTGTTAGAGTTATGGTAACATGTTGCTAATATGTTTAAAGGGATAGGAAAGTACGTATATTTATTCCGTCAGCAATGTGTACTACTCTTTCAGGTTCTACTATATTGTAATAGGAAACAATTTGTTTGTGATCGCTACATGTTATGCAGTCTGCAATGTTATGCTGTATCCACGCATTTAAAGTGAAAATGGTGGTTAGAAAAAAAAAAAAAATTTAAACGCTGAGTCAACGCATAATGATTGTTATATTTACCATTCTTGTAGAATTAACACTTCGTCTGCCTGCAACTGGTCGCTCCAGAAAACCAAGGCATTTGCATCCACGCTTGACCCAAACGCTGAATCCTGTATGACACACATCTCCTCCATGAAGCGCTCATAGGAATCGCCACAGCTTTCTTCAAACAATTGGTCCGGAGGTAGGTTCATTTCTTTGGGTACCCATTCCAATGCATTTTCAGCTGAAAGGCTTGGTACATAA
The DNA here is from genome assembly GCF_040206685.1 of Ascaphus truei. Lineage (NCBI taxonomy): Eukaryota > Metazoa > Chordata > Amphibia > Anura > Ascaphidae > Ascaphus > Ascaphus truei. The sequence continues at coordinate 90,733,008 of NC_134486.1, read as the reverse complement.
TCATAGTAGTTATGTTCTTGTACAATGTGGGTTTCAGGAATGGAGGGTGCAGATATTGCAGCAGGTATTGATTCACACGGAACAGTAGTAGCGGATCCATTGCTATTGGCATTAGGAATAAATATGCCATTTAGCACAATATGTGTGCCCTCTTCCACGGTGAAATGTTTTTCCTTAGCAATCTTCCAAAAACCATACCTGTCTTGTAGCTTATCCTGCACACGTTAAAAACAGTCATTAGTTGATAAAGTGAATCTTACTGAGGATTTAAAATTTCGCGCATGCCCTAGGTTCTTGGTAATAAGGATACTTGGCTCTAATCAAATCATAGATTTGGCCCGTGTTGGCTTTGTGTCCCGAAGCGGACAAAATCGCTTCTGCTATCATGAATTTGTAGCCTCTGTGCGGATGCATATTTTTTAATAATTCATCAGCCATTGCAGATTAACAGAAAAGATGTCTGCAGTTCTCTGTTCTTTGCTCATAAGAATGAAACGGTTCAAATGCTAACTATTTGCTGTCTTTCCTTTTCAAGGTCATAAAAAGTTTCAACTTGTACTCCTTGTTTGAAGCACCAATTGGATGTGTAGAAATAATTGGTTTCACGTTTGTGGTTTGTGATAGGCATTTTTCTGACCAACATTTAGCAAATTGAATCTACTTTCTCAAAACATTGGTAGACTTTTAATTAAGAAACATTGTGGGTTGAGGAAAAATAACATTTACCACTGTCTGAAAATAGTGCTTACACAGCCATATAATGAAATACACACACACCTGCAAAAGTAAATGTTTTTTTTCCTCATAAATTTCTGTGTGTATTTGAAAGTCTGGTTAACTCCCTGTCTGCATCAGTTTAAGTACGTGTGTATATGTAGATATATATATATATCTCTCTCATAAATATATATATATATATATATATATATATATATATATATATATATATATATATATAATGTGTATATGTATATTGTAGTATATGTATATGTTTATGTATATTGTAGTATATATATATAGTAATATATATATAGTTATATATATATATATATATATATATATATATATAACTATATATATATATATATATATATAGTAATATATATATTAATATATATATATATATATATATATATATATATATATATATATATATATATATATATATATATATATATATATATATAGTTATATATATTACAATATGTCTGTAAAACCAAACTTTACATGTCTGTGTGTGTATATTAAAACTTTTAAGGGCTTATATGTAAAGAGGGATTTTTATATTGGTGTGATTTATTTAAAGGTTAACATAATAGAGGCTTAAACTTTTATGGCCTATTGCATTGACCTGTCTGGTAAATGTGATTTACCATCAAAAAAGGTTTCTTTTTAATTTAGAAGGGCTGTAGTGTTAAAACCAATAATATATATATAATGCAGGAGTACACACAACATATTGATGCCAGTAAGTAGGCCTTGTATGAAACCTATTTAAATGGTGATAAACATGAGTGAATTAAGTAATAAACATTTGTTTTAGCCCAATACTGTTATAGGCTCACAGTTAGTATAGTTCACAAACATTAGGCCTGTATTATTAAAATACTGTGTTTTCACAAGGAAGCATGAAGTGTATGTTTTTTGTAAATACATCTATACCAGTTTAGATAGTACTATATATACATACATACATACATACACACACACACACACACTGTGTGTGTGTGTGTGTGTGTGTGTGTGTGTGTGTGTGTGTGTGTGTGTGTGTGTGTGTGTGTGTGTGTGTGTGTGTGTGTGTGTGTGTGTGTGTGTGTGTGTGTGTGTGTGTGTGTGTGTGTGTGTGTGTGTGTGTGTGTGTGTGTGTGTACATATATCCATACATGCTACATATATATTAGTATACATTCAGAGATGTTCTTGAAACAAGAACACATAAATGATTAAAGGACAACATTACAATGGCCAAGCAAGGCGAAGGTAAGTAATATTTAACACATAATCCTGCTGTACACGGACAAGAAAGATGTTTGCAGTTAAATAGATGTGTGTTTTTAATGGCATGTGAATAATATGCACATGCAATGATTACATCAAGTAACACACCCAAATACAATGTTTTGCAGGTAAGTCAATGGCAGCTTCTCTAAACATAGCAACTGGCTCCTGGTGGACCATTACTGAACAGACGATTAATACATCAATATTAATAACACTATTCATTAATTAGGACTGTTAACATTTCCAAAACTTCACGTGTACAAGAACATACTTGAAAGTTTGGAAACAACACAGTCTTCAGCATACATACAATATTAATTAGATAATCTGAAGTCAACAAAACAAGGCCAAAGACATATGTAGTGAATTATAACATTTTTTTTTTTTTTCCTTTTGAGAGCGAGTAACAGGCCTGCTTGTTGTCTCTTGGATATTCCTTTTTCATTTTGCAACAACTTTAGCCACAACAGAGCCACTTTGAGTGGCCTCTGGCACTTCACGGGCAGGGCTTGTGGCCAGTGACTCACCTACAGGGCTTTTGGCCAGTGACTCACCTACAGGGCTTTTGGGCAGTGACTGTTCACCAACAGGGCTTTTGGCCAGTGACTCACCTACAGGGCTTGTGGGCAGTGACTGTTCACCGACAGGGCTTTTGGCCAGTGACTGTTCACGGACAGGGCTTGTGGGTAGTGACTGTTCACGGACAGGGCTTGTGGCCAGTGACTCACCGACAGGGCTTGTGCCCACTGACACATGTGAGCAAGTTGGTAGACACTGTACAAGTGATGGTTGGTCTGTTTCATGTGTGTCTTTTTTTGTTTGTGTCCAAAAACTGGTCAGTAGTAACTGCTTGTGCTTCTTTGTTTTTGCCGCCTCCTTTGTAGGTGTCCGCTCCAGAATTTCTACAGATGGCAGCGGTAGGATGTTGTCAGGAACATGCACAGAACTTTCTGCTACTTGACCGGTAACATCCCGACCTGGGGAATGAACATCAGACGCATGGGGTGAAAAATGAGCACCATGTAAAGATCCTTCCTGTGATGTGTTGAAGTTGAAATGTGGTACAGTAGTCATTCTCAAGTAATTTGCTTGGGTTTGCTGAACAACTAATGCTTTGAATGAGGTGTTGATTTTTTGCAACTGTTTAGGCACTTCAATGAAGACTCTGTGGAGATGTGCCAATTGTGATATCGTTTCTTCCTGCAGTGAAATCATCCTTTCCAGCACTGTCATCAGATCAGAATGGCGACGATTTCCTGCTTCCACAATTTTTCCCTCAGAAGCTACTATTGCATCGTATGTGTTAGTTGATGGACGATTTGGCGGTATAACTGTTTCAATTGGAACCTCTTCATGCTCACTTGATTGTATTTCTGTGTCTATGGCGGCATCATCATCATCTTCATCATCATGTTCTAAAAATAAATGTACACATTATTAAATGGCATGTTAATCTCTGCTGTTTTACTATGTCATTATACTGTGTCATAAGTAACACCTAACATGTTTCCATACGTTTCATAACCTCACATTAAAATCTACCTTGACTTACGAATAATGTTTGGACTCAGTATAAAATATGAATGAATGAACACTTGCTCTAAACTCACAACTCCTACATGATAGTTAACATCACTAACACAATACATGTTGCCTTACACTTCATTTTCACTGACACTAAGTAATCCTATTTAAAGAACATGTGCAAAACAAATAATGAACATGACAACATAACATACACTGGCGACACACTTTATTCGAGCTCGGTTAGTCCCACGAATTCGGGTATACCCGGGTGTATTGAGGTTTGTGACTGTTTTCTGCCCGAGTGCATTGGGTTATTTTCCAGGCAGGGATTGAAGCATTTTATTCCCGCTGGCTGCAATACTGCACAGTATATATATATATACTGCATTACAATTCATGAATTTATGCCATCTGGTAGACACGCGAAGCATTGCAGCCTATTAAATCCTAATCATTATCATTTAACAGATCAGCCGCCTGTCAGCCAGGCATGAACCCAGGCTGGGAAGGCAAACTCAACGGGGCTTGTCAGAGGTGAGGAGAGGCGCATTCCAGGTATCTGCCAGGTACATACTGGGTATTTGCTCTAATAAAGTGTGTCGGTGCAGTATAGAAGTGCACATATTATATGGCCACCAACTGATACACTCACCTTCTAGGTGTGTTGAGCTGCATGACCCAGGTGAAGACACTTGTTCCGTCTCAGGTGACACATGTCCTCCAGGGGCAACTATATATAACAATAACATCAGTTGTACATTTACATGTGTAAATATTGAACAAACAGTTATTGTATGTTCTGTATTTATGAGTAACTAACAGCATCAGTTCCTTAACCGAAAATGTGTGTGTGAAAGTTAACATAAATAGTTGTAATAACAATGTACATGCCTGTGTACTTAGAACTTTTGAGTTCCCTAACATACAACATACTATGTTTCTGCAGTAATGCGTGAGGATAAATTGATTAAATTTGTACATAAAAATCATATGTTGTGTCGTCATATCAGTATCATAATGTACATAACTATCATGAGATGAACATTCACAATGGTTATCATGAAGGTGGTCATATTGCAAAAAGTTTTGTTTTTAGTATAGGATATGTGTGGTACATTAATAGAAGATGTGGCACACCTGAATGTGGCTGTCACTCAACAAGACAACACATGCAGTGTGTGATAATGTGTCGTTGATATTAGTTCAACTATAGATAAGAGTGAACTAATGTGTGACGTACGGTTTGATAACTAATGACTTGTTGGGGCATTTAGTAGCTAGAGTTAAGCTTTCAAATGAGTGTGATTAACTTCAGTTGTGCTAGTCAGGTTGTAAGAACGGTATTCCCTTCCCCAAAAACCCTAATCAGCCAGACCTTTCAATTACTTCAAACAGGTGAAAATGGTGTGAACTAAGTTGACCCTAACATGACCCTGTAATTTGGGTGTGTGCTGAACCCCACCCCCTCTGTTGACGTGTATGCTGTGATGACATATTCATTGCAGCTGCTTTAACACAATGGTAGAGGAGCTAAATAGTCGTCTGCAGTGTTTAAGTTATGAACAGAATGACATAACATTTGCTACGTATGCCTCATTATGCTGTCTGTATATGACATAAAGCAAAAATGGACCTTTTCATAAACAACTATAGATGTGTTAGTGCAAGTGATGTTTGTAGGCCGTTGCATGCAATATATTTGATGCATGCTTAAAATAGGCAGTAATGTCGTGTTTGTAGGAGTAAAATAAATAAAATACACAATAATATTATACATATTTATGTTCTGTACCTGTAGCTAGTAATAATTTCTCATTAGCATGTGTTACACATGTGTACTACCCTGTTGTTCCCCATCTTCGCCCACCATCAATTGCTTCCACTGCAGCAATGCATTTTGGGAATTCACATGTAAATGACCACGCAATGGCACGTGCTATATTAGTTACTGCTTTTAGTAGGACTACAACATATATGTCTATTTTGAGATATATATATATATATACAGAATCAGACATATACATATATAGATGCAGGTATGCTTATATTGTGAAGACAGTATAAAAAGCAGCGGAAATATGCAAAATAACTGTAAGCAACGACACGCCTAGTACAGTAATATTTCTCACCTGGTGGAAATTGTGAGGGATAAATTCCAATATCACGGTCACCGGCCAAGCCCTCCACGACGACGGGAAGTAATTTTCCCCGAAGCAGCTCCTCCAATGGAGTTAATATCAGACGTTGTGGTGTCGGCCCACCTCCAGTGCCAGTAGCATGCACGCGATGGTCTTGTATTTTCTGTTTTAATTTTGACCGAATATCGTCAAATCTCTTGCGACAATTCCGCTTGTCCCTGACACGATTCCCACACGCATTGACACCAATTACTATTGTGTCCCACATTTCTTTTTTGCTTGATGAACTTGTCCGCCCTTGAAAAACATATAAAATATATGAGGTAAATTAATAATAATAGAAGCACCAGTTTCCTACACTGCTAGCTGTTCCAAGAGATAGCAAACATGCTGTTTTAGGTGTAATATGTGAAGCACATGAGCATTCACTACTAAACCTATACATGTAAGCAAGGTTGCATTAATATTGTATGCAGTTATGGCAAATTGTACGCCTGAGTATTGTTGTCCTTGTAACGCATGATAAAAAGCTGTGTTTCCACACTAATTAACATAGAAATATATTCTGTACCCATATTTGCATATGAACAAAACTCAGATGACCTAGGATCACATGTATTTGAAGAATAAATGGAAAGGTACACTTACCTACTAAATGTCCATAGAGACTGTCATAGTGCTTCAGAATCCCAGTGACAAGAGCTCTATTTTCCTGGTCATTGAAGCGAGGATTACGTGGCTTCTCCACACGTTTCTTCCGACCAGGTTTAGGCTCAGAGCTTGGCTGGTGCTGACTGGACTCTCCTTCTTCCAATTGAAGAGACTCCAAAAGCTGGCCACCAGCAAGCACGCCACCACCAGACACCCCATCAGCAACTGAGCCACCAGCAGCACTCCCACTCCCAGCAACAGCACTCCCACTCCCAGCAACAGCACTCCCACTCCCAGCAACAGCACTCCCAGCAACAGCACTCCCACTCCCACCAACAGCACTTGCACTCCTAGCAACAGCACTCCCACTCGCAGCAACAGCACTCCCACTCCCAGCAACAGCACTCGCACTCCCAGCAACAGCACTCGCACTCCTAGCAACATCACTCCCCTGAACAGTACGTTCACTCCGACGTGTACTCGCACGAGTAGCACTACCACTCCCACCAGCATCACTCTTCCCACGCTTTGCGGGCATACTTACAGCACTCACAAAAAACAGAAAACAAATGTACAGCCAATCACACGAAACACTTCCACATATAAAACAAGACAAAGATGTAAACAAAACAACAAAGGACAAAGCTCTCACAATACACAACAAGTCTCTCAGTCAATATGCAAATATTAAATCGCCCAGCTCTGTGCGTCTCTCTCTCTCTTACTCCCAACAACACAGAGAATGATTAACAGTACACGTTGCCTTTAAATATGGCGCGCTATCCAATACATGCTTGCTTCGCCTGATTCAGCAAGATGTGTGATTGGGCAACCTAACAGCACCCCGCCACGCACGCCGATACACCTGTGTGTGATCGGCAAATCATCGTGAGAGTGGGCGGATTTGTTTTCGGCTTGATTTTGAATGTATTCGGCACTTACTGCATACGGAGAGGGAAAATCGCCAATAACATGACTAATCGGTAAGCTTGCCGATTTCACATATTCGGCGCTTACTGCATGAGACCCTATGTTTGATGTCCCCAAATCGTTTTTTACACGTCTCTGGGGTCCGTCGAAAGACGCCTGCTGATGAGACAGCTCGGCATATCTCTGCCCACAATTTTGTCTTCTGGCTGGTCTTGGTTTTACCTATGTATATGTAACAATGTGTTAATATACATTTCAGTAGTGATTTCATAATGTATGGTAATATAAAAAAGATTTTAACAACATGTACATATAATTACAGACACCTATTAGGCTATGTCATGCGCGCATTCGTGACAAATTAAATGTGCCTAATCAACTGCACACCTCCGTTATAGCATACATGTTTACCAGCTCAATGTTACGTTACGCATGTCTTGCATAAACATTTATGGCATCTTTTTAGAATTTCTTTTAACACTGGGAGGAAATTACTGTGAGGGATTCGGTAAGTACCATAGTCCCACTTTGTGGTGACTATGATAATGGGCCTGTAAAAGGGGTAAGTTACCACGAAACATGATGTCTCACCGCACCCACTTCCTTCCCTGTTAGGGATTTCTTTATCATATCCCTCACTTTTTAGTAATGTCACTTTTCCCTCTTCCCTTACCATCCCTCACCCTCCTGTTAATTGTATGTGATGAGAGTTTTTGGGCACATTGACAATTAATGTTCTTCACTTTTACTCATTCATATATATCAGCATTTCAAGTATCATTGATTGTTTAGTATTCATTATGAGTGCGGGGAACACTTTTTACGTTCTTTATGTACTTAGGAGAGATGAGAGGTCTCTTCATTGTTCCCCAGCACCCACAACTTACCTATGTCAAATATAGTTAATACATTACAGTAGATAGTGCGGCCTATACAACATACTTTCTATATTCTAATAGAATAATTGTTAAAACATTCTTACATGACAATGATCCATAGAGTTGTTCATAGGAATCCATGACACCTTCAACAAGAATGTCATTTTCGCGAGGGGTAAAGCGAGGGTTTCTAAGGCCCTCCGTCCGCACCTGGCTTGTTTATGGCCCCTCATCACTTTCATCCTCCTCTGCATCACTGTTCGTATGGTGGACAGTGTCCCTCTCTCCCTGTCCAGTACTCCCGCTACCCCCACCCACCTGCACTCCCCCACCTGGAGTATCATCACGGGACGTACCTGCCCTGGCAGGATGGACCGTATCTGTACGTCCATCTCCTCTCCCACGCTCCCCCACTTCCCCACTCCCACCAGCCACCGCACCTCCTCAACTTCCACGCTCCACCACTCCACCAGCCACCGTACCTCCTCCACTCCCACGCTCCACCACTCCACCAGCCACCGCACCTCCTCCACTCCCACGCTCCACCACTCCACCAGCCACCGCACCTCCTCCACTCCCACGCTCCACCACTCCACCAGCCACCGTACCTCCTCCACTCCCACGCTCCACCACTCCATCAGCCACCACACCTCCTCCACTCCCACGCTCTACCACTCCACCAACCACCGCATGTCCTCCACTCCCATGCTCCACCACTCCACCAGCCACTGCACCACTCACACGTCCACGTCCACTCCAACGTCCACTCCCACATCCACTCATCCTCTCTATTTCAGTAACTCACAAAAAACTAATTTAAACCAAAATGACACGCTAACAAAATTCAATCACACTAACAATACAAAAATGTAGAGAAACAAAATATAATAACACAAGACAACTCACTCAATAATCGCCAACAAATCACCAACTCTCTCCTACTACTACTACTACTACTACAACCAACTCCACTCTATCTCTCCTCACAACAACACCCACACTGGCTGAACAAAATGGCCGCTTTATATAGGGTATCCCTCCAAAATAGTGGCGCGAATCTCCATGCAAATGTTACAGGCGGCTTATTTTTTCTATCAGCTAGCGTACGTGAAGTTTAAGAACGCTAGCAGGGGGAAAAAAGCAACACGTACGCTGTGGCTGTTTTGAGCACCTACGTTAGAAAATGGGCTCAAGGCCTTAGGGAATCGCGTCTCCGGCCTCACTTTTTAACGGACGTGCTTTTTTATTTCATCTGGACGCAAAATCATTGAGCTTAGTGCATAGCCCCCTAACAATTTATGTCATAGGACAAGCTTTCGAGAGTTCTCCTCTCTTCTTCAGGTCTGCAATACTGATATACACAGGAATCTATGGCTAAAACAGTGTAGAGAGAAAAAAAAAGCAACAGATATGTAGTGTAGATAAGGTAGGGTGTTAAAAGTGTTTGAAGCCAGGGGATGGTGACAAGGAAAGGTGGGGAGGGGGAGGGATGCCGGGGGGGGGGGGAAGAGAAAGTGTGGATAAGAATAGAGGCAAGCAGGATAATTACAATCAATTTTGATAGGGTGTGAGAAAACCCATGTCTGCATTAAGTCCTTTGGTTTTGGTGTCAAAGAGTCTTATCATTCTGAGTTCAAATGTTTTCCGTTCTTGGGTGCTTTTAAACATTCCATTGAGGATTTTGATTTTTAAATTATTTATGGAATGATCTGGCTTTGAGAAATTATGTCCCAGAGGTGAGCAGTATCTTCCTTCTTCGTGATGGAGTATGGAGTGTCTGTGCATATTCATTCTGCCTTGTAGTTTTTGGCTGGTTTCCCCAATGTAGCAATCTTGGTCACATTTGTTGCACTGAATCATATACACTATATTCCTTGATGTGCAGCTATATGATCCTTTAACATTGAGTGTTCCATGGTTGTGACTGGCTGTGGGATCTTGGCATATATGTTTGCACAGTTTGCAGCGTTTGTTGTTGCACGGTTTTGTGCCATTATCAGTGTCTTTAAGTTCATTGTGAAGTTTTCTGCTGACTAATTTCTGTTTGAGGTTTGGTGGTTGCCGGAATGCAAGAATGGGAGGTTTGGGAAAGATTTCTTTTAATGTCGCATCCTCTGCCAGCATGGGTTGCATATCTTTGATTATTTTTCGTATACCCTCTAGGGTAGGGTTGTATGTGGCCACTAGTGGTATGCGTGTGGTGGGTTCTTTCTGTCTGTATTGTAGCAGGTGTTCTCGTGGGGCTTTTATTGTAGATGTAATAGTTTTGGCAATGGTCTTTGGTTTGTATCCCTTCTGTCTGAACGATTCGGTCAGGGTTGTGAGATGCCTGTTTCAAGCAAGGGTCGGATTTTGGTTAAAAAAAATCTGCAGAACATCCGCGGATTGCATTTTTATTAATTAGGGCATCTCTATTAATTATTTCATTGCAATTGAAAATATGAGAGGGCATTTTAAGGAGTGCAATTTAGCATGTGAATCAGTGATTAAGCAGCCAATGAAAAGATGTATACAGCAGAGACAGCGACTATTCTAACACAAACCAGTGGCATTCGCCAAAAAGACCCAGGTACACCCAGGTACGTGCTGGATACATGCCTTAAACTTGCCTTAAACTATACCCAGCATTTCTGCATTGATTAATGGCCCATCAGATTAACAGCGAGGGTCCCTGGCAGTCCCATTCAAACTGAAGACTGCCAGGGACCCCTGCTGTGTTAATCCTATGGGTCATTAGTCAATGCAGAAATGCCTTAAACTTGCCTTAAACTAGCCAGGTTACACCCAGCACATACCTAGAATGTAACCAGGCTAGTTTAAGGCAAGCTTTAGAATATTCGTGGTCTCGTCTCTAACTAGAGGAAATAAGAGTGGGAAGTAGTAAACTGTGTGAAGGTTATCTTGAAACCCTAATACAATAACAAAAAGCATGTTAAAACAGCTTAATGCACTAATTTTACTAATTATTTGCTTACAACACAAAGTAAAGCACATTTATGTTTCAAAAGTTGCTGTTGGAGAAACTACAAGGCAAAATATATAGCTATAGTTCTAAAATAGTTTTTTTAACTTTCCAGTTTCTTTGTTCAACTCACATTCCAGATCTGGCACAGGCTTAAAGCTGTTACTTTTTAACATCCTGATAAGTATGTTGCCTAAAACTGCATTGTTCAACTACAAGCATCATTGTTACAGCTGTAATTGTAACTATCAAGACACAGTTCTTTGTAATTAGGCAGTGAAGATGGCACTCATCAGTATGGCAGCACAGATTGTCGTTTGCTTGACTATTACAAAAAATTTTTTTGCAAAGGAAACAGTGTCATTGTTAAGTGCTCTTAATTGACCATCTGCCTAGCAAAGAAATGTCGAAGATAAGTAAGATAGTGATACATTTTATTCATTTTTTTTTATTACGAAAAGCAACAGCATGGACAAAGAAGTCGAGACATTATTAATTCAGGTTACAAGTTAAATCGTACTACAAATACAGTAACTTACACTTTTCTGGCTATAAAAAAATATGCATTCATATGAAGTATTTCCCCAAACTTATCTGGATAGGCCTTTTTTAATTGCTGAGAAGTTGGATTGTGATGTTACAAAGTCAAGCATACATTCAGTATACATCTTTGAGGTCTATTTACTGATGTGCAACAGACATTATTATCATAAATCCTTTATCTGTAGCGGACATGTTATTATCATTATTCAATAATGGCTATTTTTTTAAGTGGCCATTAATACTGGTAATGGGTATTATATTTTATGGACTATAGACCACGTTGGGTGTATTGTATTTGAAATTTCCTTCAGAAACTAGAAAATTAAATTGATCCATGCCAGTAAACTGTATAATTTGCTGAATGTTGATACGCATTGATATAACTTCAAATACTGACTAATACTGAGGATCACGGAGGACAAAAGCAATGTATCATTTCAACTTGAGAAAATGTGTCTACTGTCCCGGCCAGCTTTATTCTAAAGCTTTCCGGGTTAAATGCGGGGGCTTTTTTCCGACGGGAACGGAGTTTCCCGAGCGGCGGCCGCGTCAACAGATAAGCGCTAATGGCGCTTATCATTGAAAGCGCCCGTGGCTCGGGAAAAAAAAAAAAAAAAAGCTGCGCGCCGCCGCGTTTTAAAAAACCCGCGGAGAAATCCGCATTAGGTTAAAGGCGGCCGCCACTGTATATTAATTTATTTTTATCTTTATACTTCTGGCAGTGTATGCAGTGTTGAACATAGAATTTGCCGACACAATGACTCCTTGCCCGTAAAGCTAACAATCTAATTTTGGTATAGCACAACACGTTAACTCTAAGATTAACGAAAATAACCCAGTTAACTGCACTCAAAGTAATATTAATAGCTAAATTAGCCAGGGATACCAATTGTCCCACTACTGATGGTATTTCATCGCTGTTTTATACAATAGCAGATCTATAGTATCCATCCTAGTTAAATCCAGGTCACTTTTGTTCCTTTACCTTGCTGACGTCTCACTGTATGATGGATTCAAAATACATCTATTTTTGTCTCCTGGTTTTTGTTTGTTTGATTTAGGATAAGTACCACTTTAAGTTTTAATCAGCAAAAATGAAGGGGAATTTTATAGAGCAGATAACTATCCATTTCATTTTTAGTGGTTTTTTTTGCTACCATATATACAGAATGGCGCTTTACAAGTAAATTGTGCTTTAAAATAGCCCTATTCAGGAATACTACGCATGATTTAGTGCCTCACCCAATAAGATATTGGGATTGGAGGCATTTACTTAGACACTCCCATGAGAGAGCATATTTAAACCTCCCTCCAGCCTCTGAACTAACTCCTCCCCCTGATGAAGTGTGTTATGCACACGAAACGTGCGTAGGGTTGATGACGTCATCACGCTGGCATCTCTGAGGGTGTTGGATCGTGAGACACATGCAGTATTTATCTGGGGCTGGTAACGTTGTATCACATACTGGGATATATACTTATCTGTTGGATTTACCCGATTGTGCAATAGATCTAGCGCTTTCATGCTGCTGAGGTTTATTTTTCAACAGCCTTGGTTAACAGGACAGTTTTGATGCAGCTAATACATGAGGCAACATTATTCTAAGCATGCTGATTACAACATTTATGTTTCTGATTGAAGTAAGAGCTGTTTCTTAGGTCACCAATTGATGTAGTTATACAGGATTACAGATGTACTATTTAGCAATTATGTAGTCAGGGCTCCACTATTTGTGCTGTGTGGCCATACTGCACATACCCACATATATATTTGTGATATACTGAGCATTTATGCTGTTACATTGGGGTTTATATGTCATCTGATACCTGGTATACTATGTGCCTATTAGGTGATTACACCAACAGGGGAATTTTTCCACTGCGTACCAACCACTGCATTTATTAACTGGTATATGTTGAGGATAATAATCCTATTATTTGAGTTTTATCTCATCAATTGACTTACACCAGACAGGTCTCGATTCAACACCCCATATGGGGATTTTAGTATTTGTTCGTCATTTTTTCCACTTCCGGAGCTGTGAGCACCCTGGCCTTTTATAGTGGCTTGGGCTGCTATTGAACAAGTGCTGTAACATGTAATTGCCATCATTTCTGACAACATTACAAGTTTTGCAAACCAAGCTTCCTATGTTTTTGTTTTTATTTGGGGAAAGAAACATTGGGATACTTGGTGTTCTATGGATTGGATGAACACATTTTCAACACTTTTCAATGCTGGTATTCAGTGTATACTTTGTTAGGCACTTACGCATCTATACATAAATAAAGTGTATTTTATTTTTATGTCATTTTAATTATTGTATTTTGTATCTTATTTGAAATATGTATTGAGTATCTATTGGCCAAAAGCCCTATTAACCACCTCTATCTCTTAGTCATTACTATTGAATGGGGTGGGGTTTTTGGTTTGTTTGGGAGGTGGAGATAGGGGGATTGGTTTCAGGGTATGTTCCTGGGGAAGAGAGGTTAGGCCACTTGTTGGTATTCACGGGTGGCGGATTAACCACTTGTATTTAACCACTATTATACACAATAGGTAAGTAGTCAATTAGATATTTAAACCCCTTTAGTTCCTTAGCGGTCACGTAGGCCTGCATGATGCAAGTCTTCCTCACCCCATGGCTACTAAGGGGTTAATACAATATTGTTCAAAACCTATTTTATTTTTATTAGTACAGGTATTTAGCTTCAGTTTCTATTTTGCATAGGCAATATAGCAAATATAAATATCACTTGTGAGCACATTCACATGTCTCAGACAGGTCTACGAACCTGATTTTTACCCTAGACCATTTCCCTTCATCATTAATAATAACACAATATTGGTCAAGGCAAATATCAAAACATTAACCAGGATTTACTCCTGTAAAAGCATTGTTATTTTTAACTGCGCTATTTTAAATAACACGCATTGTTATGTAAGTCGTAACGAACCTCCCATCTAGACCCAGAAATGGGGCTTTTGAGAGAGATTAATAGAAATCAGGGGAAACCGTATTGAAGAGTATACCACCCAATAGATTCATTTATACACCACTTTTGGAGATACCTGTGAACATTTCTGAGATTTACAGATGTAGTAAGACATTGGTGCCATGAAGGATTAACATTGCATAAAGAAGCATGGACCCACCACAGCGCGACTGTGGTAAACACATTCCTCAGCACCGCAGTCTTTTGCTTTTTTGTCTGTGATGCTGGGGACAGTTAGTCTTGCTACATCTACAGCATATGTATCTCTCTATATAGCTCCTTGGAGCTGAAAAATGCATTTTAAGCTCTGCTTCCGCCTAGTTCCTGAGATACTTACTAGTGAATTTACCAATGTTACTTCCTTTTTTTAAATCTACTGCATCCCACGGGACAATAGAAAGCCACAATTGGCACATTTGACAGCATAGAACCTCCAATATGTTTCCCTTAAAGGGAAATAAATGCCAATACCTTTACCAGGTAGTACAGTATCTCAGGAACCAGGTGATCAGTGGAGCTGAAGATAATGTGGTTCAGCTCCAAGGACACCCTGACTTCCACCGGTATGGGTCATCGGGTGCCAGTGTCGTGCGATCTTTATAGTGTTCACGTCCTGCGACGTGGACGCTATAAAAATGGCGACGACACTGGCACCAATGCCCCATACCGGGGCCTGTAACTCGGGAAGCAGGGGGTCCCTGAGGCTGAAATCAATGCGGTTCATCTCAGGAGACCCCATGCTCCTGCACGCTATTATTAAAAATACATTAAAGCAGCTTCATTACTGTAAAAGTGTACTATACTCCAACTCAGTATGGACCTTCCCCGTTCCTCGGATAGACCCTCTCGAGAGGCCATTAACCCCTCTAAGGTGCTGAATCAGGAAAAGAAACGAGTGCTCAGAGGATTAAGTAAACAGGTCAGAATACAAGCTCTTTACTTTCTCCCGTTTATTTCATGTATACAGACAGATTATATAGTCAAGCAAGCAAAACAAGCTGACGTGCAGAACTTGCTTCCAATATTCTGGCATTAACTCCTTATCTACAGAATTCGGAGAAACTGAAAGGCTAAAATAGTGAGACAGGATAATGAGAAATAACGTATGTGTTCAGACTTTCTGTTCAGACTTTAAGGACTGTCATCTGATCACATTCCATGCCCTTAGCCAACATAGATAGGGCATATGTGGGGCAAAGGTGACCAGCAGAATAGCTATATGATTATTTCAATATAACTTGACTTTATTAATCAATATGGAGTACCCCCTATAAAATACACATTATCAATTACCATAGCGGATAGCCACTAAGGCAATGAAGGGGTTAAGGCAATTTAGCATGTTTATTCAGGACAATTGCCCCCAATAACATTGCAATATGCCACAGACCCACCCCTGTGCCCCCAACAACCCCTATACCCCCCTAACATACATTACATATCTTTTAATTTTTTTATGCACAGCAATGATACTATAGGACAGCGGTTGCCCTTGGGTGGTCCCCGCTTTCCTGCAGTACCAATTCTGTGCCCCACAAAAATAATTACAAAATACATCAATACTTTTAATTAAATACACCCCCCCTAACACATACACTACAGTAATGGGCAAAATTACTATTATCCACATATGGATAAGGTACCAACCCTGTATGTAAAAAAATAAACATGGGCCTACATTAAAATAAATGAACCCCGCCCCCCGCACCACCAAACACACATACAGAACTGGGCAAAATAACTATTATCCAGATATGGATAATAGATTATTTGTCCATTAATAAACACATTAAACAGCATATATAAAGTAAAAAAAAAAATACAGTTCTACTTACCACAGCAATATGAAGGCCGTCCAACAGCCACCAACGTCCCTGTCCTCCGTTGCCAGAAAAATACATTGCGAATACATTCCAATGTCACTTAACCCCTTAATAACTTTAGCGGTAAATAACCTGCAAAAGTAATTAAGGGGTTAACCCAATCTACCCGATACCCACCCACGAGGCCTAACCACCCTCCCCAGGCAAATACCCCACCCTTCACCTATTCATTTGTACATTGGCTTCATCATGCCCATATATTAATAAAATATTCTTGAAAAAAGCCTGTTTAAGAACTCAAACCCCTGTTATCACAGTTCAGTGAATCGCGCTGAGCGCAATATCATGTTCTTAAAGCACTTATCGGTCTAAAAATCACTTATCACAGTTTAGTGCATACCCCCCAAGGTATCTAATTTTTGAGGGGGCCGGAACCTTTACTATAGTATGACTAACTATGCCATCTAAACACCTTTACATTCCTCACTACAGCTTGTTTTTGTATTGTATGTCTTTTTTTATATAGCGCCATTAATGTACATAGCGCTTCACAGTAGTAATACATGTGGTAATCGAATAAATAACAGATAATATAAATAACAGATCATGGGAATAAGTGCTTTAGACAAACATAACATTAAGGAAGAGGAGTCCCTGCCCCGAGGAGCTTACAATCTAATTGGTAGGTAGGGAGAACGTACAGAGACAGTAGGAGGGAGTTCTGGTAAGTGCGTCTGCAGGGGGCCAAGCTTTATGTATCATGTATTCAGAATATCCACAGTGCTATTCATATGCTTCTTTAAGCAAGTGTGTCTTAAGGTGGGTCCTAAAGGTGGATAGAGAGGGTGCTAGTCGGGTACTGAGGGGAAGGGCATTCCAGAGGTGTGGGGCAGTCAGTGAAAAAGGTTTAAGGCGGGAGAGGGCTTTAGATAAAAAGGGCGTAGAAAGAAGACACCCTTGAGCAGAACACAAGAGTCGGGGTGGTGCATAGCGAGAAATTAGGGCTGAGATGTAAGGAGGGGCAGAAGAGTGTAAAGCTTTAAAAGTGAGGAGAAGAATGGAGTGTGAGATGCGGGATTTGATTGGAAGCCAGGAGAGGGATTTCAGGAGGGGAGATGCTGAGACAGATCTAGGAAAGAGTAGAGTGATTCTGGCAGCAGCATTTAGGATAGATTGTAGGGGAGACAGGTGAGAGGCAGGAAGGCCGGACAGCAGGAGGTTACAGTAATCAAGACGGGAGAGAATGAGGGCCTGAGTCAGAGTTTTAGCAGTCGAGCAACAGAGGAAAGGGCGTATCTTTGTTATATTGCGGAGGAAAAAGCAACAAGTTTTAGAAATGTTTTGAATGTGAGGGGCGAATGTGAGAGAGGAGTCGAGTGTGACCCCTAGGCAGCGTGCTTGGGCTACTGGGTGGTTGATCGTAGTTCCAACAGTAATGTGGAAGGAGGTAGTAGGGCCAGGTTTGGGAGGAAGTATGATGAGCTCTGTTTTAGCCATGTTGAGTTTAAGGCGACGGAGGGCCATCCAGGATGATATAGTAGAGAGACATTCAGAAACTTTGGTCTGTATAGCAGGTGTAAGGTCAGGTGTTGAAAAGTATATTTGTGTGTCGTCAGCATAGAGGTGATATTTAAACCCAAAAGATGTTATTAGATCACCTAGAGAGAGTGTGTACAGAGAAAAGAGAAGAGGTCCCAGGACAGAGCCCTGGGGTACCCCACAGAGAGATCAATAGAGGAGGAGGAGGTGTTAGCAGAAGAGACACTGAAAGTACGATGGGAGAGGTAGGATGAGATCCAGGATAGAGCTTTGTTCCGAATACCAAGAGTATGGAGAATGTGAAGGAGAAGAGGGTTGTCCACGGTGTCAAATGCTGCAGAGAGGTCGAGTAATATGAGCAGAGTGTAATGACCTCTGTCTTTGGCAGCATGGAGGTCGTCAGTAATTTTAGTGAGCGCTGTTTCCGTGGAGTAAGCAGTGCGGAAGCCAGATTGTAGAGGGTCTAGGAGAGAATAGGTGTTGAGAAAATGGAGCAAGCGAGAGAATACAAGACGTTCAAGGAGTTTAGAGGCAAAAGGCAGGAGGGAGACAGTTCGATAGTTAGAAAGACAGGTAGGGTCAAGCTTGCTGTTTTTGAGTAATGGTATGACTGTTGCATGTTTGAAGGAGGATGGAAAGGTTCCAGAGCAGAGGGAGGAGTTAAAAATGTGTGTGAGCGTAGGGATTATAGTAGGAGCAAGAGGTTTTAGGAGATGGGAGGGAATGGGGTCAAGAGGGCAAGTGGTAGAGGGAGAAGTGACGATCAACAGCGACACATCCTCCTCTGAGACAGTGAAAAAAGAGTCAAGGAAGGCAGGAGGAGAGTTAGGAAGAGGTGTAGGATGGGAAGAAGAAACAGAGGGGATGTTCTGACGTATGGATTCCACATTTTCCTTAAAATAGTCAGCAAAGTCCTGAGCGGAAATGGAGGAAGGAGAGGCAGCTGAGGGTGGTTTGAGTAGAGAGTCAAAGACAGAGAACAGTTGGCGTGGGTTAGACTTGTGCATGTTGATTACTGCAGAAAAGTAGGCTTGTTTAGCTTGCGAGAGGGCAGAGTTGAAACAGGATAGCATAAATTTGTAGTGAAGGAAGTCTGCGAGAGTGTGAGACTTCCTCCAGAGGCGTTCAGAGGAACGAGTGGAGGAACGCAGCATGCATGTGTTGGAATTTAGCCAGGGTCTAGGGTTTTCACAACTCCTTCCTGACTCCAATATTGGCAATCATATTTCTCCCTGGATCAACATACTTCCCACGTTTTCTTATTTGGTTTATCCCAGTCTAACAAATTCTCTATAAGTCAATGCTCTTACATGTATTTCTGCTTTTTCTGTTCACCACTCAATAGTATTGTAGGCTCGATCTGGACCAATGATATGAGATGAAATACAAGCCCTGGGCCCTGGGCCCTGTCATCAAGTGAGTCCTTTAATGCAGTCCCTCCAAAGCTCAAAGTAAGCTACTGCATGGTAGTTACATGTTTAATGATATATATGTAGGTGATTGACTTCAAATCTTAAATAAGTATTTGTACGGGTTGTTTTATTTTTACATTTAATGTCTACCTACTGTAGTATCCAAATGCGTTCACTCTCTTTCATTAGGAACAAGACTACAGCAAACTCTTGTATATGCAGAGAGGGATGTTTCCTTCAGAGTATTTCCTTTTTTATTTGTTTTATTTAACTAATTAGATAAAAATGATAATGACAGAGAACAATAATTACCAGATAACGTTCAAATTAAACAGACCTGCAAAAAATTAGAAACTAACTAATTTTTACATGAGAAACAAATAAATTAAAAATGTACTTAGGGGAATTGAATATTTTGAGTAAGCTAATTACATTGCTTCTAATTACATACTATAGTTGTTAAAAAAATATATATACTTATACTCTTTTTTTTGTAACACTATTTCAGAGTGCCAATTTAAGGTCGAGTCTGGTCAAATGTTTCAGAATAAAAAAGAGACTTCCTTAATCTTACAGTAAGTGTATTCTGGTGGCACTCCCTACCATCTGTAAACCACCTAAGACGTAGTGTGCACATATCCTATAAGGAGAATATTGCATTGTTTCTTCATTCACTTATTGATTAGACACCTATTATATTTGCTGGCCAAGGTGGACATAGTGTTCAACTCCTTATTCTATTCCATTAATTATGATATTTCTAGTTTTTACATATTTGATGAACATAACTTTGGTCTTGCTAAGATATGTTGCTGCAGGTCTGGACTTGTGGCAAAAAAACAATGCTACATAGTTATGTTCATAGGCATCTGTTTGATAAAGCACCCTACGTGTGAAACGCGTTAGAGTGACAATATCAGTATTTTTTTGTCCATGTTTTTAAAATAATCCTTTTGATCTACTCATCCTATGACTGAAGCTGTGCATCGGTTTTTCCCAATTGGGGTATTTCATATACATAGTTATGTTGTCAATGAAATTGAAAAAAGACATATATCCAATGTGTGTAAACTACTGCATGTAAAATGTAGATGACAGATACTTATCCTATATTTGTATTTACACTGGCGACACACTTTATTCGAGCTCGGCTAGTCCCACGAATTCGGGTATACTCGGGTGTATTGAGGTTTGTGACTGTTTTCTGCCCGAGTGCATTGCGTTATTTTCCAGGCAGGGATTGAAGCATTTTATTCCCGCTGGCTGCAATACTGCACAGTATATATATATATATACTGCATTACAATTCATGAATTTATGCCATCTGGTAGACACGCGAAGCATTGCAGCCTATTAAATCCTAATCATTATCATTTAACAGATCAGCCGCCCGTCAGCCAGGCATGAACCATGGCTGGGAAGGCAAACGCAACGGGGCTTGTCTGAGGTGAGGAGCGGCGCATTCCAGGTATCTGCCAGGTACATACTGGGTATTTGCTCGAATAAAGTGTGTCACAGCAGTACAGTATTGTGATCCAGGGGAAGGCAAACAAAATTCCCAGTGAAGTAATACAGTAGTAAAGCTCTTTGTATTGACTCAGAAAATATTTGTATATACTGTAGTTATCATAACCCCTCTTAGATGCCTCTTTTCCCAGATTCCTTACAGTTTACATTTGAAAACAGCTCCTGCGACGTGTTCCCTCCTTACCTCCTTCTGCACAGCATTCCGCTGCAAGCGGTCAGAGAGCGCGTCCCTCGCGGCGTGCTCCTCCTTGCCTCCTGCTTGACAGTCTCCCGTCCACCTTACAGAGTGCGCGCGCCCACGAAGGGCTTTCAAGTTTCCCACGGAGTTTGGATCTGCCCCACCGCTTGCATCGTGTGGCCGCCCCGTGCGGCACACACACGTGACACGCATGCAGCGCTCCCCAGCTGTGCGTCAACTCTAACATCTTCCTCACCTATCTCCTGCTTCTCAGCCTATCTGTTAGGATGCCGGAGTCTCTGCACCGTCCGCACAACCCAGGGGGTGCAGTGGAACTTCCCCCTACCTGCAGCCACTCCCGCGGGCCGTCAGCTTGGCCATCGCCGCAGTCCCGCTTCCCTCGGCCGCTCCGCAGCTTCCCCTCCTCCCCGGAGGGAGAGGCAGTCCTTCCGTCTCACGCGCACGCGTGCGCCTCCCTCCGGCACGCACCTGCACCTGTCCATTATCCTCCAATCCTGCTGTGACTCCCCACCCCCCTACTCCGCACGGACACTTCCTGAGTTCTTCAGTGCTCACCTGTGCACCTTCAGCTGCACCTATCCTGAGGAGCTTCCTGTAGTCCTCCTGTTCTGCCCAACACCCCTGATTGGTCTCTCATACCTTATCAGGCATCCCTGAGCCCTCACTCATCGCTCGACATACTTTCTGCATGGAGCTAATGTGCTATTCTCTCAGTGATTCCACAGATTCAGACATGGCTCGTACGACTACCCTCTTTGGCTCTCGACCTCTGCTCTCCTCGGACTTCGTATTCTCTGGCCCCCCTCGATCACAGCTTGGACCTCGGCTCTTCTCCTCTCTCTGCTCCCTGACCTCAGCAAGGCTTCCACGATTCTACTCCAATTCCCGGTACTGGCAAGTATTGTCTACGTTACCTATCTCAGGCCTGGCAATGCTTTACTCCACAATCCAGACGCGCTCCCTTTGCTGTGGGTGCATTTATCCTTATTTACCCCTTCAGCACAGGGGATGGGTCTGGTCTGCGGGCAGCACCGGCGTAACATTATGTTGAGCCCACAAGACGCAGACCAGACTGAACTAAGCCAGGTCCTCTCTGATCTGCTTCAACAAAACCAGGCCATGGCAGATTAAATTGTGGTTCTAACCCGACAGGTCGCAGTACTTTCGGCCTGAGTACTGGCTTATTCCCCTCCTGGTGTTAACCCCCGGTCCGCAAGCACATTCTTCTGACGTAAGAATCCCGCCTCCCAAACATTTTGCTGGCGAACCACAAGAATTCAGGGGCTTTCTCAACCAGTGTGAGGTACAGTTCGAGATGGCTCCTCACCTCTTCGATACCGGGCGTAAGAAGGTAGCGTACATTTACAACCTACTGATGGGCAGCGGCCTGGCTTGGGCTTCCCTGGTCTGGGAGAGACTTTCTGACCTCACCCAAGATTATCCAGCCTTCAAGGCTCAGTTCCAGCAATTGTTTGACTCCCCCGCATGCCGGGAGATGGCATCTGTTTCTCATCTCCAGATCTCTCAAGGACGACGAAGCGTGACGCAGTACGCCGTAGAGTTCCGGACCATCGCAGCCGAGACTAACTGGGGACAGAAGGCGCTAGTATCAGTATTTTGGCAGGGTCTGGCTGATTCCATCAAGGATGACCTCACTCGTCAAGCCAGGCTGGATCAATTGGAGGTACTCATAGAGCAAGCAATCCGTGTCGACCAACGTATCCAGGTACGCCGCTCCGAGCGCCAGCGCCCGAGCTTTCAACCTCACGACTCCAGACAATACTCCTGCACCGACAAGCGCTACTCCTCCTCTCCGTCAAGCCCTGGAGCTACCTGATTCAATGCAATTGGGTGTACAACGCATTCGCACACCCATACGACAATTCCGCCATGCCGGGGGATTGTGTTTCTACTGCGGATCCATTGAGCACCTGGTTCGGGAATGCCCTCTGTGTCCGGGAAGCGGGAACACCCAGTGAGTACTGAGGGGCACTCTCTCTGGGTGTCATGTCTCCTCGTCCCCTCCACAAGGGAGAACTCCCTAAGAAACTTACCATACCTGTCTATCTTTCAGGCGATAAGTTCCATGTCTCTACGGCAGCATTCATCGACTCTGGAGCAGGAGGAAATTTTGTGGATATTGAATTCACCAGGCTTAACCACATACCACTCGTGAGTAAGCAGAGACACATTGCACTGGTTGGCATTGACAGACTTCCTCTTTCTCCGGCATACATCTCCTTAGAGACGATTCCTCTCCGTCTGCTCTCACACCCTCACAAGGAGACCTTGGTCTTTGACGCCATTCATGCGCCTGGTACACCCGTAACCCTTGGTCTACCTTGGCTGCAGCTAAACAATCCTCTTATTGATTGGACCTCCTCTTTTCTCATCTCTTGGAAACCGAGGTCAGGTGAAGCACCCCAACTTTTGGCCAATACCACCACCCCGAGATTATCCTTCCTCCTTTTTATCACCAATTCCAGGACATTTTCAATAAGGTCCAGTCTGATCTGTTGCCACCCCACAGGCCCTATGCTTGTCCGATCGATCTGGTTCCAGGGTACAGCTTGCCCAAATCCAAGACTTACCCCTTGTCTTTGCCAGAGTCTCAGGCCATGGATGTATATATACAGGAGAATCTAAAGAAAGGTTTAATTCGCCCTTCCAACTCTCTCCGGCTGGGGCTGGTTTTTTCTTCGTAAAGAAAAAGGAAGGGTCCTTTAGACCTTGCATTGCTTACAGGGGTTTGAATCGCATCACCATTAAAAACCGCTACCCTCTTCCCCTTATTACCGAACTGTTTGACAAATTACAGGGGGCTAAGATTTTCCCTAAACTGGACCTTCGTGGAGCCTATAACCTGGTGTCCATCCGAGAGGGAGACGAATGGAAGATGGCCTTCAACACACGTAGCGGTCACTACGAGTATCTGGTAATGCCCTTTCGGCTTATGTAACGCTCCAGCAGACTTACAGGACTTTATTAATGACGTTTTTAGTCGGATACTCAACATTTTTGTAATTGTTTACTTGGATGACATTTTGATTTTTTCCAAAAATCTCCAGGACCACATTTGTCACACCTCCTACGTTCTTTCTCATCTTTGTGAACACCATCTATACGCCAAGCTAGAGAAGTGCTCCTTTCAAAAGACCTCTACTCATTTCCTGGGTTACGTCATCTCAGACGAGGGTTTCAGGATGGATTCTGGCAAGCTTCTGGCAGTAACGGAGTGGCCTAGACCTAATACCCACAAAGCCATTCAACGATTTTTGGGGTTCGCGAATTTCTATCGTAAGTTTATACAAAATTTTTCTTCTATTCTAGCTCCCCTTACAGCCCTTACGAAGAAAGGGCCAGACCCTTCTGCTTGGTCTACCGAGGCTCTGTCCGCCTTCAAGGTACTCAAGAAAACATTTGTATCTGCCCCGATTCTCCGCCTTCCGGACATCAAACTTCCCTTCGTGTTAGAGGTTGACGCCTCCGATTGCGGCTCAGTGGCAGTCCTGTTTCAGAGACCTACACCTCAAGACAAGTTACATCCCTGCGCATACTTCTCCAAGAAATTGTCATCGGCTGAGAGGAATTACGACGTGGGTAACAGGGAACTCCTGGCCGTGAAGATGTCTCTTCAAGAGTGAGACACCTTTTGGAGGGGTCGAAACAGCTGTTTACTATCCTCACGGATCACAAAAACCTTCTCTATATCGAGAACGCCCGACGCCTTGGCACACGACAGGCTCGTTGGTCTCTTTTATTTTCCCGATTTGACTTTCATCTTTCATATATCCCCGGAACTAAAAACGTTAAAGCAGATGCTCTCTCCAGGCAACATTCCTCAGAGGAGTGACCTGAGGAGTCCTTGGAGACCATCCTACCACAGGAAAGGATTCTTGCCACATCTACTTTCAAGAATGTTGATAAGATTGTACATTCTCAGAGATGCATTCCTAAGGACCTGGTGATCCCCGACAACAAACTCTTCGTATCTCCCAAATTTGTCCCTGAAGTCTTGAATTGGGGTCATTCTTCAAGATCCGCAGGTCATCCTGGTTTCAAGAAAACTGTTGACCTTATTCGTCGGAATTTTTGGTGGCCCAAGATGTCCCAATATATTTTGGACTATACCCGCGCTTGTCCTACCTGCGCCCCGAAACAAGACACTCTGTCAAAAACCCCAAGGTTTTCTGCTGCCTCTACCAGTCCCCAATCTAACTTGGTCCCATATTTCGATGGACTTCATCGTGGAGTTGCCCAAGTCCAAAGGATTGAACACTATCTTGGTGGTCGTGGACTGATTTTCTAAAATTGCTAATTTTATTCCACTTAAGGGACTGTCCACCTCTCCCGCCCTCGCTGATATTTTTACCGATCAAATTTTTCGTATTCATGGTATTCCTTCTTCTATTGTGTCTGCCAGGAGGTCCCAGTTTGTGTCCAAATTTTGGAGAACATTTACAAGAGATTGGGCATCTCTTCTTCTTTTTCCTCTGCCTACCATCCACAGTCCAATGGACAAACGGAGTGGATCAACCAATCCCTGGAGAAGTATCTAAGATGTTTCATTTTGGATTCCCAAGATGATTGGACTCAACTCCTTCCTTGGTCGGAATATGCTGTTAATTCTGTCAAGAACGAAGCCACCCGCGAGTTGCCTTTTTTCATTAATTATGGGCTTCATCCTCCCTGCTTGCCCATCTCCAACATTGCTTTTGGGGTGCCGGCCGTGGATGAGCACAGTTCTTCCCTCCAGGAAGCTTGGTCCAGGATTCAAACTACCCTTCACAACTCCTCCTAAAGATCTAAACTCCAGGCCGATCGCCACCGTCGTTCTGCGCCCAGGTACAAGCCAGGGGATTGGGTTTGGCTCTCATCAAAGAATATCCACTTAAAGGTACCTTCCCCAAAATTGGCACCTAAATTCCTGGGTTCTTTTTCTATTCTAGAACAGATCAACCCGGTGGCATTCCGTCTCCAGCTACCACACAGCATGAGGATTCCTAACGTTTTCCATGTTTCTCTTTTAAAACCATTCATTTCCAGTCACTTCTTCCCGGACCTGACACGCAAGCCAGATCCAGTGACCATCCAAAATAATGAGGAGTATGATGTCCACTCTCTTTTGCATTCCCGCATGTCCAGAGGTCAACTCAAGTTCCTAGTGCAATGGAAGGGTTTTGGACCCGAGGAAAGGTCTTGGGTTCCTTTGAAGGACATCCACGCGCAAAGGCTTCTTAGAGCCTTTAGAAGGAAATTTCTGGAGAAAACTTTTGAGGATCATCCAGAGTCCACTCCTGAAGAGGGGGCTACTGTTAGGAAGCCGGCGCCTCTGCACTGTCCGCGCAACCCTCGGACTACCCAGGGCGTGCAGTGGAACTTCCCCCTACCTGCAGCCAATCCCGCGGGCCGTCAGCTCAGCCGTCGCCGTGGTGCCACTTCCCTTGGCCGCTCTGCCGCTTCCCCTCCTTCTCGGCGGGAGAGGCGATCCTTTCGTCCCACGCGTGCGCATTCACCTCCCTCTGGCATGGGCCGCTTGCACTCCCTGCTTACAGGGCACGTGCCTGCACCCATCCCTTATCCTCCAATCCTGCTGTGACTCCCCGCCCCCCTACCCCGCACGGACACTTCCTGAGTTCTTTAGTGCTCACCTGTGCACCTTCAGCTGCACCTATCTTGAGGAGCTTCCTGCAGTCCTCCTGTTCCGCCCCACACCCCTGATTGGTCTCTCATACCTTATCAGGCATCCCTGAGCCCTCACTCATCGATCGACATACTTTCTGCATGGAGCTAATGTGCTATTCTCTCAGTGATTCCACAGATTCAGACACGGCTCGTACGACTACCCTCTTTGGCTCTCGACCTCTGCTCTCCTCGGGCTTCATATTCTCTGGCCCCCCTTGATCACAGCTTGGACCTCGGCTCTTCTCCTCTCTCCGCTCCCTGACATCGGCAAGGCTTCCACGATTCTACTCCAATTCTCGGTACCGGCAAGTATTGTCTATGTTACCTATCTCAGGCCTGGCAACGCTTTACTCCACACTCCAGACGCGCTCCCTTTGCTGTGGGTGCGTGTATCCTTATTAACCCCTTCAGCACAAGTGATGGGCCTGGTCTGCGGGCAGCACCGGCGTAACATTATGTCGAGCCCACAAGACGCAGACCAGACTGAACTAAGCCAGGTCCTCTCTGATCTGCTTCAGCAAAACCAGGCCATGGCAGATCAAATTGTGGCTCTAACCCGACAGGTCGCAGTACTTTCGGCCTGAGTACCAGCCGATTCCACTCCTGGTGTTAACTCCCGGTCTGAAAGCACACCCAGTGGCTCTGATGTAAGAATCCCGCCTCCCAAACATTTAGCTGGCGAACCACAAGAATGCAGGGGCTTTCTCAACCAGTGTGAGGTACAGTTCAAGATGGCTCCTCACCTCTTCAATACTGGGCGTAAGAAGGTAGCGTACATTTACAACCTCCTGATGGGCAGCGCCCTGGCTTGGGCTTCCCCGGTCTGGGAGATATTTTCTGACCTCACCCAAGATTATCCAGCCTTCAAGGCTCAGTTCCAGCAATTGTTCGACTCCCCCGCATACCAGGAGATGGCATCTGTTTCTCATCTCCAGATCTCTCAAGGACGACGAAGCGTGAAGCAGTTCGCCGTAGAGTTCCGGACCATCGCAGCCGAGACTAACTGGGGACAGAAGGCGCTAGTATCAGTATTTTGGCAGGGTCTGGCTGATTCCATCAAGGATGACCTCGCTCGTCAAGCCAGGCTGGATCAATTGGAGGTACTCATCGAGCAAGCAAACCGTGTCGACCAACGTATCCAGGTACGCCGCTCCGAGCGCCAGCGCCCGAGCTTTCAACCTCAAGACTCCAGACAATACTCTTTCACCGACAAGCGCTACTCCTCCTCTCCGTCAAGCCCTGGAGCTACCTGAGCCAATGCAATTGGGTGTACAACGCATTCGCACACCCATACGACAATTCCGCCATGCCGGGGGATTGTGTTTCTACTGCGGATCCGTTGAGCACCTGGTTCGGGAATGCCCTCTGCGTCCGGGAAGCGGGAACACCCAGTGAGTACTGAGGGGCACTCTCTCTGGGTGTCATGTCTCCTCGTCCCCTCCACAAGGGAGAACTCCCTAAGAAACTTACCATACCTGTCTCTCTTTCAGGCGATAAGTTCCATGTCTCTACGGCAGCATTCATCGACTCTGGAGCAGGAGGAAATTTTGTGGATATTGAATTCGCCAGGCTTAACCACATACCACTCGTGAGTAAGCAGAGACACATTGCACTGGTTGGCATTGACAGACTTCCTCTTTCTCCGGCATACATCTCCTTAGAGACGATTCCTCTCCGTCTGCTCTCACACCCTCACAAGGAGACCTTGGTCTTTGACGCCATTCATGCGCCTGGTACACCCGTAACCCTTGGTCTACCTTGGCTGCAGCTAAACAATCCTCTTATTGATTGGACCTCCTCTTTTCTCATCTCTTGGAAACCGAGGTCAGGTGAAGCACCCCAACTTTTGGCCAATACCACCACCCCCGAGATTATCCTTCCTCCTTTTATCACCAATTCCAGGACATTTTCAATAAGGTCCAGTCTGATCTGTTGCCACCCCACAGGCCCTATGCTTGTCCGATCGATCTGGTTCCAGGGTACAGCTTGCCCAAATCCAAGACTTACCCCTTGTCTTTGCCAGAGTCTCAGGCCATGGATGTATATATACAGGAGAATCTAAAAAGGTTTAATTCGCCCTTCCAACTCTCTCCGGCTGGGGCTGGTTTTTTCTTCGTAAAGAAAAAGGAAGGGTCCTTTAGACCTTGCATTGCTTACAGGGGTTTGAATCGCATCACCATTAAAAACCGCTACCCTCTTCCCTTATTACCAAACTGTTTGACAAATTACTGGGGGCTAAGATTTTCTCTAAACTGGACCTTCGTGGAGCCTATAACCTGGTGTCCATCCGAGAGGGAGACGAATGGAAGATGGCCTTCAACACACGTAGCGGTCACTACGAGTATCTGGTAATGCCCTTCGGGTTATGTAACGCTCCAGCAGACTTCCAGGACTTTATTAATGACGTTTTGCGTCGGGTACTCAACATTTTTGTAATTGTTTACTTGGATGACATTTTGATTTTTTTCCAAAAATCTCCAGGACCACATTTGTCACACCTCCTACGTTCTTTCTCATCTTTGTGAACACCATCTATACGCCAAGCTAGAGAAGTGCTCCTTTCAAAAGACCTCTACTCATTTCCTGGGTTACGTCATCTCAGACGAGGGTTTCAGGATGGATTCTGGCAAGCTTCTGGCAGTAACGGAGTGGCCTAGACCTAATACCCACAAAGCCATTCAACGATTTTTGGGGTTCGCGAATTTCTATCGTAAGTTTATACAAAAAAATTCTTCTATTCTAGCTCCCCTTGCAGCCCTTACAAAGAAAGGGGCAGACCCTTCTGCTTGGTCTACCGAGGCTCTGTCCGCCTTCAAGGTACTCAAGAAAACATTTGTATCTGCCCCGATTCTCCGCATTCCGGACATCAACCTTCCCTTCATGTTAGAGGTTGACACCTCCGATTGCGGCTCAGTGGCAGTCCTGTTTCAGAGACCTACACCTCAAGACAAGTTATATCCCTGTGCATACGTCTCCAAGAAATTGTCATCGGCTGAGAGGAATTACGACGTGGGTAACAGGGAACTCCTGGCCGTGAAGATGTCTCTTCAAGAGTGAAGACACCTCTTGGAGGGGTCGAAACAGCCATTTACTATCCTCACGGATCACAAAAACATTCTCTATATCGAGAACGCCCGACGCTTTGGCCCACGACAGGCTCGTTGGTCTCTTTTATTTTCCCGATTTGACTTTCATCTTTCATATATCCCCGGAACTAAAAACGTTAAAGCAGATGCTCTCTCCAGGCAACATTCCTCAGAGGAGAGACCTGAGGAGTCCTTGGAGACCATCCTACCACAGGAAAGGATTCTTGCCACATCTACTTTCAAGAATGTTGATAAGATTGTACATTCTCAGAGATGCATTCCTAAGGACCTGGTGATCCCCGACAACAAACTCTTCGTATCTCCCAAATTCGTCCCTGTAGTCTTGAATTGGGGTCATTCTTCAAGATCCGCAGGTCATCCTGGTTTCAAGAAAACTGTTGACCTTATTCGTCGGAATTTTTGGTGGCCCAAGATGTCCCAATATATTTTGGACTATACCCGCTTTTTCTAAAATGGCTAATTTTATTCCACTTAAGGGACGGCCCACCTCTCCCGCCCTCGCTGATATTTTTACCGATCAAATTTTTCGTATACATGGTATTCCTTCTTCTATTGTGTCTGCCAGGAGGTCCCAGTTTGTGTCCAAATTTTGGAGAACATTTACAAGAGATTGGGCATCTCTTCTTCTTTTTCCTCTGCCTACCATCCACAGTCCAATGGACAAACGGAGAGGATCAACCAATCCCTGGAGTAGTATCTAAGATGTTTCATTTCGGATTCCCAAGATGATTGGACTCAACTCCTTCCTTGGTCGGAATATCCTGTTAATTCTGTCAAGAATGAAGCCACCCGTGAGTTGCCTTTTTTCATAAATTATGGGCTTCATCCTCCCTGCCTGCCCATCTCCAACATTGCTTTTGGGGTGCCGGCCATGGACGAGCACAGTTCTTCCCTCCAGGAAGCTTGGTCCAGGATTCAAACTACCCTTCGCAACTCCTCCTACAGATCTAAACTCCATACCAATCGCCACCGTCGTTCTGCGCCCAGGTACAAGCCAGGGGATTTGGTTTGGCTCTCATCAAAGAATATCCACTTAAAGGTACCTTCCCCAAAATTGGCACCTAAATTCCTGGGTTCTTTTTCTATTCTAGAACAGATCAACCCGGTGGCATTCCGCCTCCAGCTACCACACAGCATGAGGATTCCTAACGTTTTCCACATTTCTCTTTTAAAACCATTCATTTCCAGTCACTTCTTCCCGGACCTGACACGCAAGCCAGATCCAGTGACCATCCAAAATAATGAGGAGTATGAGGTCCACTCTCTTTTGGATTCCCACATGTCCAGAGGTCAACTCAAGTTCCTATTGCAATGGAAGGGTTTTGGACCTGAGGAAAGGTCTTGGGTTCCTTTGAAGGACATCCACGCGCCAAGGCTTCTTAGAGCCTTTAGAAGGAAATTTCTGGATAAACCTTTTGAGGATCGTCCAGAGTCCACTCCTGAAGAGGGGGCTACTGTTAGGAAGCCGGCGCCTCTGCACTGTCCGCGCAACCCTCGGACTACCCAGGGTGTGCAGTGGAACTTCCCCCTACCTGCAACCACCCCCGCGGGCCGTCAGCTCAGCCGTCGGCGTGGTCCCAATTCCCTCGGCCGCTCTGCCGCTTCCCCTCCTCCCTGGCGGGAGAGGCGGTCCTTTCGTCCCATGCGCGCGCATGCACCTCCCTCTGGCATGGGCCGCTTGCACTCCCTGCTTACAGGGCACGTGCCTGCACCAATCCCTTATCCTCCACTCCTGCTGTGACTCCCCGCCCCCCTTCTCCGCACGGACACTTCCTGAGTTCTTTAGTGCTCACCTGTGCACCTTCAGCTGCACCTATCCTGAGGAGCTTCCTGCAGTCCTCCTGTTCCGCCCCACACCCCTGATTGGTCTATCATACCTTATCAGGCATCCCTGAGCCCTCACTCATCGCTCGACATACTTTCTGCATGGAGCTAATGTGCTATTCTCTCAGTGATTCCACAGATTCAGACACGGCCCGTACGACTACCCTATTTGGCTCTCGACCTCTGCTCTCCTCGGACTTCGTATTCTCTGGCCCCCCTCTATCACAGCTTGGACCTCTGCTCTTCTCCTCTCTCCGCTCCCTGACCTCGGCAAGGCTTCCGCGATTCTACTCCAATACCCGGTACCAGCAAGTATTGTCTACGTTACCTATCTCAGGCCTGGCAATGCTTTACTCCACACTCTGTACGCGCTCCCTTTGCTGCGGGTGCGTGTATCCTTACTAACCCCTTCAGCACAGGGGTCGGGTCTGGTCTGCGGCATCACCGGTGTAACACTATCCCTGCCTCTGCAGAGGCTGCTCCTCCGCTCCACCTTCTTCTCTCATTGTACTCCTGTTACTATATATGCTCAGCTCTGTCACTTCCTCTTTGGCTGAGCATAGTTATTAGTAGCCTTGTGTTCCCACGTCTTTGTTTCTGCCTTGAGTTCTCTGTGCTTCTAACCTAATTGCTACTTGCCTCCCTGTGTACCGACCCGGCTAGACTTTGGACACTGCTCTGGATTATTGACCCCGGCTTGCCTCAGACCTTCCGACCTTCTCCATCCCTGTCAATGGCAAATGGACAATCGACATCTGTTCTGGCTCCAACCCTTGACCTCGGCACCTCGGACTTTGACTATTCTCCTGGCACCTACCTACGACCTGGCAAGTATCAAGACTAACCCACTCTCTCCAACCCAGAGCTGGTGATATTGACTATCGACCCTCCAGGCGTGCCTCCGCTGCTGTGCTTCGCAGCTCTATACTTTCCACCTCAGTACGGGGTCCCTCCTTGTTCGTGGTGAGCGCAAGCATTACATAAACAAATCTAATTTAGCTAGCTTCTCCTTATAGTAGGATTTTTCATCCCCTGTATTAATTTGGTCACTCTACTTAGCACTTTTTCTAGTCTTTTTTTATGGTGTGTGTCACGTACGGCCCACCTACAGTGGCAGCTGCCCTTAGTCTACAGCGGCCGCGGCCGCGGTTATTTTTAAAATGCGTTCAGACGCGGGCTTTTTTTTTTTTTCAGCGCCGCAGGCGCTTCCTTTGTTCAGCGCCATTAGCGCTGATTGTGAGAAACGGCTGGCGCGCGGCCAATTTCAGCGTGAAAAATAAAAAGGCAGAGAAAAATGCGGTTAAACTTTAGATTAAGCTTAGCCGCAACAGTAAGAGCACGCGACCTGCATACGGGACAAGAATTAATACTCTGGTTGCAAGAGGTCCCACTCTTCAGCTCCGCAGAGGTCCCTCAAATGGATAATATCTCCTCTACAGGATAAGGCTTAATACACAACACGCAAGCTGCCCTATTCCACCATCGCAAAGGTCCCTCAAATGAGTTAACATCTACCTTAAATCAATCCCAATATACCACCGTCACGAACTGCACACAAGTGGGGCATGTGACTTAGATATACAACCAGGGTTAATAGACATGGCTATTCTAGCCACTCACCTTTTTCCTCCGTGAAGTTGATATTAACCCCTTAATCAATTGCAATAATATTTATACACTGCTACAATATGCAAATAAGATGTCAAATTAATATTTGTCAGTGCCCCTGAATATTATCAAAATAACTATGCACTTTAACACACAAACATCCATTGTAGCAAATTGTGTCCAAAAATGTAAATACTCTCTCCAGAGCATGCAACAGTTCATTCAGAGCACAAGGCATTACTTATTAAATGTTTTAATATATATAAAATCCAGTGCTTAGATTACAGAAAAAAAATATTACAAGAACATACAGTTGCAATAAAATGCAGAACAGTTTCTCAAAATTAAAAGGATTTAACATAAAAGAAAACCTATACATCACCATATGTCATATGTTTTCCCCTAGAGAGGTCACTGGTGTAGGGATGAGATATCACGTGTTTTGTCCAAAACACTCCTCTGGTGAAATCTGATTTTTCTAATACCTTGCTATTACTTAAAAACATTCTTTCTCCATGTAGAAACAAGATAAGCCCACCCACATTGTAACTCAGCTGTTAGATTGACAGTTTTTCGATATAGTAAAATACCTCCAGCAAAATTACATTTAAACTAAACCTTTCCATATCTAAATGTATTCATAACTTTCCTTAACTAATACTTACACACGTGAGTCACATCAATACATTCAGGCGCTCATGGAGGACACAACAAGGCAAAACTAAAAAATTATCGTCTTACTACTAAACCTGAGTGACAAATTAATATCTATCCCTTATTACCTCTTAAACATACAGTGTGTGATATTAGAATGTCCCCTTGGTGACACGATTACAGATTTGTAACTGTTATTATGCAGAGGAGATGACATCACATGATATTCTCATTTTAATAAAGACCTTCAATGAGGGCTTACCCTGTGGGTCTCCTTTCTATGGAATGTACCAGCGATTATTCACAAACTTTGATGTGGACAGACTAGTATCTGATTAGAGTTTATGACCCTAACCTCCACATGTGTCACTTTTAGTAGGCTAACCATGACAGCCCCCCAATTAAGTTCATTTGAATCTCAGAGTAGACCCAAGAAAACAGTCATGACCTGTTTCAAACCCAGAATTTTTGTATTTTTTAAACCAATTGTAGCTCATTAACCCCTGAAGCACCAGATGGATTAAGATACCTAATATCTCATGATATTATCATAACAGAGTGGTTTGGAAAACTGTACTCCATATTAAAGGTATGGTCTTACTAATAAAAACTGCTCTATATAGTATAATAATTATGCTTACTTCCCTTCCATACTTACTCCGTTTAATGTAAGATAAAATCTTATTGTCTTTTGCAGCTACTGCTTGACATTGGGCACTATTGTTAAGCCAGTTGTCTACAAGCACTCCTAAATCCTTCTCTATTAATGATTTAACTTATCTTGCACCATTTAGTTTATAACTAGTCTGTTTATTCTTGTTCCCCAAATGCATAAACATACATTTATCGTATTAAACATCCTCTACCATTAACCTGCACACGTTTCCAGTCTATCCAAGTCCTACTGGAGTTAAATTACACCCTGCTCTGATTTTTCTATATTACACAATTTAATGTCAACAGCAAAGATGGAGACTTTACTCTCGATGCCCAAATCAATGTCATAAACAAGTTAAAAATCAGTGGTATTTACTTTAGCCCAACCTGAAAAGGTTCAATTTATGACAAACTCTCTGTTAATGTCCTTTCAATCCATGTGCAAATATTTTTACCAAGACCAATTTCCTTTATTTTGTACAGTACACCAACCTATTTTATTGCATCGTTCTGTATCAAAAGTCTTTGCAAAATCTAAGTACTGTAGATCACATCAACTTCTTTACCCTGTCTAAATTTCTACTTACCTTCTCAAAGAAACTGTCAGTTTGGCATGACCCACCATTCATAAATCAATGCTTACTATTACTAATAATTTTGTTATCAATAAGGTATTTCTGAATATTATAATGTACTAAACTAAAAACATTTAGGGTTGGACTTTATGTGCCAGAGATGGAGCAGAGAAAATTTGAGGGAATATGATCAAGGGAGCAGGTTGTAGGAAAAGATGATGAAAAGAGTGATGTTTGGTGATGGGAGCCATTATGTCTAAGAATGATGAGAGTGTATTGTAGAGACTGAGAGGTTGTTAGTGTGACTATCAGTAATTTACGATAAAATACTGCTTGAGCAGATCACTGAAGATTTTGTTAACGAAGTCCTGGAAGAGAGAGTGTGTAAATAGAAATGAGAAGAGGCCCCAGAACAGAGCCCTGGGTACCCCAACAGAGAGGCCAATAGAGGAGGTGGATGTGGTTGCAAAAGAGACACTGAAACATGATGGGAGAGGTAAGAGGAGATCCAGGATAGAG
This sequence comes from Ascaphus truei, assembly GCF_040206685.1. Classification (NCBI taxonomy): domain Eukaryota; kingdom Metazoa; phylum Chordata; class Amphibia; order Anura; family Ascaphidae; genus Ascaphus; species Ascaphus truei. The sequence goes on along the minus strand of NC_134486.1, from coordinate 90,697,252 downwards.
CTTTGTTACAAATACCAAGAATATGAAAAATGTGAAGTAGAAGAGTGTCGTCAACAGTATCAAATGCTGCAGAGAGGTTGAGAAATATGAGATGAGTGTAATGACCTGGTCTTTGGCAGCATGGAGGTCATTAGCTATTTTAGTGAGGGCTGTTTCAGTGGAGTGAGCAGTGGGAAGACAGATTGTAGAGGCTCTAGGAGAGAATAGGTGTTGAGAAAATGGAGCAAGCGAGAGAATACAAGACATTCAAGGAGTTTAGAGGCAAAAGCAGGAGGGAGACAGGATGATAGTTAGAAAGACATAGGGTCAATCTTGCTGTTTTTGAGTAATGGCATAACTGTTGTATGTTTGAAGGAGGACAGATAGGTACCAGAGTAGAGGTAGGAGTTAAAAATGTGTGTGACCCTAGGGATTATAGTAGGAGCAAGAGATTTTAGGAGATGGGAGTGTATGGGGTAAAGAGGACAGGTGGTAGAGGGGGAAGAGGAGATAAGCAATGACATCATCCTCTGTGATAGTGGAAAAAGAATCAAGGACGGCAGAAAGAAAGTTAGTAAGGGGTGTAGGATAGGAGGAGGATACAGAGGGAATGTCCTGATGTATGGATTCCACCTTTTCCTTGAAATAGTTGGCAAAGTCCTGAGGTGCAATAGAGGACGAAGAACAGGCAGTAGAGGGGGTCTGAGTAGGGAATCAAAGACAGAGGAAGTCATCGTGGGTTAGACTTGTGCGTGTTGATTAGTGAAGAAAAGTAGGTTTCTTTAGCTTGAGAGAGGGCAGAGTTAATACAGGGCAGCATTAATTTGTAATGAAGGAAGTCTGTGAGCGTGCGAGACTTCCTCCAGAGGCATTCACAGGAACGAGTGCAGGAAGCAGCATGCACGTGTGGAAATTTAGCCAGAGTCTGGGTTAGAAGCAGTACCTGCCACTCATGCCGGGGAACTCTAGTCTAATAAAGCAATCAGTGCTTAAGTTGAAAAACATTTTTTCCAGACTTTTTTGTTGTTATCATAGAATGGGTACTTCGTAGCGATATACTGATATATCTTAGAGAGAATTACCCTCTTATCTGTACAGTCTTGAATGGAACAATATATTTAAAAAACATAGCTGTAGGCAGATCTCGCCTGTTGTGACATCTTTAAAATGGACAGACAATTTTGCTTAATGCATAATGTTTTGAGTGAAGTGTAATCCTGCTAACCTTGATGAAAAGTGCAAGGTAATATTAAATAAAGTATTTAAAGAGATACATTTCTACATTGTATCTTGTATTAAAAACATGTGAAGTACTTGGTATGCGTGGGTTATGATATGGTACAATCTGTACAATACGGTAAGTCATCTTCAATAAACCAATCCTACTGTACAGCTGTAGCAAAATTATTGTTTCCTGTTCCGCACAAACCAAGTGTAAATCCCCAACATTAATTTGCAATTAGCGGCATCGAGGCAACACTGACTGCTAGGGAGTATCACAGGCGAAGATATTCAGTGCTCCATCTGTTGAACACAGACTGAATATCAATGACATAACTACACAAATAATTCTACCGGGTGACCATAGCTGAGATGTGGATGGGCCGCGGTAAACAAAGTGTTCAAATGGCTGTAATCTTGTACCTTTTTTGCGGTCGTGGGAACAGTAAATCTTGCTTCATCTGTTGAGTCTCTCTCACTCTCAATTCAAAGCATCTGCCTCCCCCAAAATAAATAATTGTAGCGCTCTTTCCCCCACTCCCTGGGAGATATAGTGCCTAAGATGTATGTGGTGCGTTACCTGCGGCTCACAGGAGGCCTGAAACTCTGCTACTGGGAGCCTGGGTGTACCTGATCCGGGTGGACAACAGTGCTTCCACCTGCACAGGATCCAATAATGTGGGATAACCCCATGCAGGACAACATAATAAACACACACCAGTAGAATATAACAGGTTTTACTGAACAGGATATAATACTACTACTACACTATATATGTATGTGTTTATATATATATAAATATATAGACAAAATGTTACAAGACGTGGATCCGGAAAACAGAAACAGCACACAGCCAGGTAGGTAGAAAAACTGTATTCATCTCAACAATACATGGCACTGCATCCAACGTTTCGTTCAGCTCAACGTGACCTTCCTCAGGGTGATGCAGGGAATGAGTGCCAGTGACCCAACATATATACCCATACCAATTAAACAATCCATGCAACTCACCCGTGTGGGACCCGACAACGCCCGCGAAACCGCATGTGTAAGTAGTCTGTGACACGCAATGGAGCCGTGGAATGCACCGCCATCTTGAAAACGCTAGTCAGATTGCTGATACAGCTGCTGGGCCAATAACATTCCCTGCTCACGATGACGCTACAGTAATCGACTGGAGCGCTTGGTAGACTGCATATCCCCAGTGCTGCACATGCGTGTCTGAGGCAGGAATGCCATTCTGCACCTGATCACACAATCAAGACTGCGCATGCGTGAATACTCCGTGCTTCGTAGTGCTTGAGCATGACATCACCCCGTGTTGTCCAATATTGCCTAGGCAACGTGGCCACTGGCCAGACATGCAAATTACTACCAATACAGCAGAGAATCACAATCAGATGCTGACACAACCCAAAAGCACATGAGGTGCAGGAATGAGCCACTGTCCTTGGCTAATCTATTAAGATAAATACATGAGTAAAAATGAAAGTCACCATTAAAGAGGTACAACAGTATAAAACCAGGGACCCCTGAAATATAAACAAAATAAATGGAGACGTTTACCTGCAGGACCAATGAACCCAATACCCGACACCCACACTACTACACATACAACTAAAATAATCAACCAAGACACGAAATGTGAAGGGAGTGGTAAGTCCCAAGGCTCAACAAAGTATCCGGCCGTTCCTCCTTCTCTTACCGTGCACCCCAAAACTGGAACAACCTACCAGAGACTCTTACATCCACCACCAGTTTAAGTTCTTTCAAATCTAAGGCTGTCACACATTTTAATCCGGTCTGTAACTGTTTCATATGCCCATAATATATATTATCTTTAACTGTGCACGCAATGTCTTGCATATAATGTATTCCCTGCTCCTTTATGTAACTGTATTTGTAAACATGTATTATTTGTCTTAACTCTGTGCCCAGGACATACTTGAAAACGAGAGGTAACTCTCAATGTATTTCTTCCTGGTAAAATATTTTATAAATAAATAAATAAGTGCCTAACATTGAGGGAAGCCATGAAATGAAATAACATGCATGTTAGAATTCAAATGGGTGTTCACATCATAGAAAACAACTCAACTTCAGATCCTCATTGAGTCCATATAGTATATACACTCCCAACCCCCTTACACCAAGTGAGTGTCCCCACAGTACAAAGGGTGCTTGGCAAAAAAACCCTGATGTCCTTTTACCCAATGCCAAGGCCCACCCAAAAGTGTGATTGGTAGCGCTAACCGTGAACCGTTGGTGCACTTTAGTTGAGGTACCTTTTCGGTACTCTAACACCCGGAGTGGCCGATTAACAACAGGGATCCTGGAGATCCAGCGACGTTAACATCAGTGAAGCCTCCGCCTCTGCGTGGGGTGGGTTCTAGTAGTATGGTCCCACCAATAAAATTCTCTTTAATCATGTATGCCTGGATCGGGTCCCAAACTGCAGGCTATGCTTCATTGGCACTATAAACTAACTATATACAGCTAATGGGGACATGTCCCCAGCTAGGGGTTTCTCGGAAGCAGCCACAATCTAATTAGGTAATTGGAAACTATCTTGGACCTAAGGAGTTCATATGACCAAGTCTGGGTTCCACTGATACCTAAAACTTATCTTACCTGTCTCAGTCCTGGCTCCAACTGAACAAACTGTCAGCTTGCACTTCAAGCACTCCAAAAGTTCAAATTTCCCCTCTGGAGATTGTAGTAGCCCTATTGGCTGTACTGTGTCACATGACCTCAGCTCCTGGGACATTCTGGGGAGTGTAGTTCCCCTACGGAGCAACATAGTTAATGTGCTGATCTAATTTTCTAAATCTTAATTTTTACATTATTTTTTGTTAAGTTTTCACCTGTTTGTTGTTTACTGTCTTCAGTTGTTACCATGGCAACCGCTTAGTCTTAATGAGTGTGAATATAGCATCAGCCATTGTAACCTCAAAGAGATGTGAATTTCAGAAATGTATATCTTCAAAATGTAACTAATGCCTACAGATGTAGCAGAAATTATTATTCCCGCTGGTGCATACTGTAGCAGTGAGATAGACACATAATGATGTAGTGGAATTAGCCACCATTCAACATAATTAGTTGTGTTTAAAATGTGGGCATGGCTAACATGTTATTGCACTGACTGCAATGTGAGAGTAATAACGCCTGCTACAGAACATCTGTATAAATATGGTGCCATTCCTAAAAACAGCAACAAATAAACTTTGCTATGGTAAAAAAAAAAAAGATTATGGGCCTATGTACTAAGCGCCGATATGCCACTTATCGAGGCCTTTTTGCCAAAAAGGCCTACTGCTATTCATTAAGCATTTAAAACCAGAGACGAACATGAAACACAGACAGAGCTCAATGCACATCCAGCGAAACTTTATACACGGTACAGTGCCTAAATATACATGTATTCATATCTATTAAATAAAATGGTCTTTTAGTTTAACATTTTGGCCAATTTGTTGTAAGCCCCTGAGCCACTGCACGGCAGACCAAATCTCAAAGGTCCCTACACTAATATAAATTCTTAATAACTTGTGCATTGCCAGGAAGAAAGATTTATAATAAATCTGTCAAAATGAGTTGCAAAGTTATCAATACATGTATATTTAGGCACTGTACCATGTATAAAGTTTCGCTGGATGTGCATTGAGCTCTGTCTGTTTTTCATTTTCGTCTCTGGTTTTAAATGTATATTGCCATGCTCAGTAGCACTCCTCTGTGACACTTATACGCTTATATATATATTTTGAGGCTATTTTGGGGGTTCAATATGAGCTTGTGGGTGTTCTATATGTCTTGCTAAGCCCAGATAAGTCACCGATAAAAACACTTTTTCAGCAATTTTTTTTCAGAGAAAAAAAATCACCAAACGAGTGGCGATAAGCCACTTTTTGGCAGGTTTTCCAACTCGCGCAATTCTAGTAGCTCCGATTAGATTATCAGGGCTAATATTGGCTCTAGAATGGAGATTTCCTCTCAAAATCCTCCCACAAGGAAAAGTTGGCAGGAAGGTGGTGAGAAGCTGCCGAGAAACGGCGAGAGAGGGACTTTAAAAAAATGCATTTTTCCTGCATCAGATTGATGCTGGTGGTCTCTGGTGCTGATATCTATTAATATCAGCACCGGAGACCCACGGCATGAATCTCATGCAATAAAAATGCATTTACAGGCAACTTCATTACCTTAGTGGCTTTATTGGGGGCAGAGAGGGTGAGTGAAAGGGATAGTTGTCCATTCAATCACCCTCTCTGCCCCCAATAAACATTACAATATGTACTAACCACCAATACACAACCAAGCCACCCACTGTGCCCCCACATAAACCTTTTTTTTAAAATACACAGGATGAATACCAGAGGTCGCAGGGGTCCCAGCGTGTCCCCAATGGCCTGCGGTACCAATCCTGTTGCAAAGAAAAAGTGGAATACATTGCAATATATACACCTCCCCTCCCCCCCCAACACATACAGTACAGTAATGGGCAAAATTACTATTATCCAGATATGGATAACAGTAGCTCATTTGCCCATTATAAAATCAAACATTAGCCAACCAGCATAAACAAAGTAAATAGAACGTTCAACTTACCCCTGCAATCATGAAGGGTGTCCTCAATAGCAAACTGCAGGCACCATGTCCTTTGTTGCTAGAAAGAATATAATAAATAATATAATTTAATGGCCCCTAACCCCTTAATCACCATATCGGTTAAAAACCGCTATATTTATTAGGGGGTTAACCCCCGTCCCCCGCTACCCGCCCGTGAGGCCTAAACACTCACCCCGGACCCCCTATACCCACCCTGTACCCATTGCTTGGCACAGTGGTATATCAAACCCATATAATATGGGCATGATAGGCCACTATATCACTCAATGGTCAACCTAATAAAAATAATTAAGGACAAAAATACACAATAATAACAAAAATACAGAAGCACCTAAACATCCCAACAATAAAAGAACTAAATAGCATAATAGAACACATCACAAACAATTATCTATCACCAAAATAACAAAATTATTACAATAATGTTATTCCAAAACAATACAATTAAATAAACAACTATCCCAGCAAACTATTAAACTGTCAGGAATCGGTGTTCTCCTCACTTCCCACACAGAGCACTCCCTCTCCGCAGGGAGCCCCTGGACACACAAAACAATCCTGCCTTACCGGCCTCCACGGCTCCTCGCCCCTGCCGCCGTCGCGGGATCACTCCCCTCGGCGATTCCTCTACTCAGCGCCGGGCGCGCCCACGCCCTCCTGCATGCACACCTACACACACGCCAGCCCCAGACGTTATGTGCATGCATTCCCAGCTTACAGAGCACACGCCTAACAGAGCACTTTTAACCACTGCTTCTGCAGTGAGGCGTCGCCCCCAAGCATCACACAGTTCCATGCAAATCAAGGATTACACTCAGCTGGGCTGTAACACCTCCCTCCTATCAGGGAGGACTCCTTGCAGTCCTCCAGGCCTGCCCCCTTTTCCCATTGGCCTGCCCAGCTTTATTATGCCTGTGCTTCCCATCACTCGTCGCTCGACATAGTTCTGTATGGAAGCATTTGACTACTCTCTCAGTGACTCCTCAGGTATTGACGCGGATTGGACGACTACCCCCTCTGGCTCTCGACTTTGGCACTACTTGGACTTCGTGACTTCTGGCATCCCTGATCTTGGCAACGGCAATAACTACTCCTCCTCTACTACCGGTACCGGCAAGTATTGTCTACCTTACTATATCTGGCCTGGCAACAATAACACCACACTCCGGACATGCTCCCTTTGCTGCGGGTGCGTGTATCCCTACGTAACACCTCAGCACAGGGGATGGGTCTGGTCTGCCGGCAGCACTGGCGTAACATTATGTCGAGCCCACAAGACGCAGACCAGACCGAACTACAGCAGTTTCTCTCTAATCTGCTTCAGGTAAACCAGGCCATGGCGGATCAAATTGTGGCACTTACACGCCAGGTCGCAGTACTCTCAGACAGGGTACCGACCGCGACCCCGCCAGATGTAAGCCCCCATTCCGCAAGCACAGTGAGCAGCTCAGATGTAAGGATTCCTCCTCCCAAGCCTTATGCAGGTGAACCGCAAGATTGTAGGGGTTTCCTAAACCAGTGTGAGGTGCAGTTTGAAATGGCCCCCCATCTCTACAATACTGATCGCAAGAAGGTAGCCTACATTTATAACCTCCTCACTGGCAGCGCCCTGGCTTGGGCTTCCCCGGTTTGGGAGCGACGTTCTGACCTTACCCAAGATTACCCAGCATTTAAAGCCGAGTTTCAATGGGTATTCGATTCCCCCGCTCGTCGGGAGATGGCATCTGTTTCTCTCCTCCAGATCACGCAGGGATGGCGAATGGTGACGCCGTATGCTGTGGAATTCCGGACTCTAGCAGCCGAGACTAACTGGGGACAAGAGGCTCTCGTCTCCGTATTCTGGCAAGGCCTGGCAGATCCCATCAAGGACGAACTCTCTCGCCAATCCAGGCCGGATCAACTGGAGGTCCTGATTGATTTGGCCGTCCGAGTAGATCAACGCATTCAGGTACGCCGCTCAGAGCGTCAGCGCACTCGCTTCCATAACTTTCAAGTGCCGTTCTCCAGTACTCTCTGCAGCACTCCTGCTCCCTCAAGTGCTACCACACCTCTTCGTCCTGCACTGGAGTTGCCAGAGCCAATGCAATTGGGGGTACAACGCATCCGCACACCGATACGGCAGTTCCGCCACGCCGGGGGATTGTGTTTCTACTGCGAATCCATGCAACATCTGGTTCGGGAGTGTCCATTGTGTCCGGGAAACGGGAAACACCCAGTGAGTACAGAGGGGCTCTCTCTGGGTGTAATGTCTCCACGTCCCCTACATAAAAATGAACTCCCTAAGAAACTTACATTTCCAGTCTTCCTTTCAGGCGATAAGTTCAAGACTTTTACCGCCGCTTTCATTGACTCAGGAGCTAGAGGAAACTTCGTGGATCTAGAATTCGCCAGGGTTAATCACATACCACTAGTGAGAAAGAAGGTTCCAATTGCACTCGTCGGTATCGATGGATGTCCTCTTACCCCGGCCCACATCTCCTTAGAGACGGCTCCCTTGCTTCTGTCTTCACATCTGCACAAGGAGACCTTAGTTCTCGATGCCATTCACGCTCCTTGGATACCCATCACCCTTGGTCTTCCTTGGCTACAGCTCAACAATCATCTCATTGACTGGACTTCCTCCGCTCCCATTTCCTGGAGGCCAAGGTCAGACGAGACCCATCAACTGCTGGCCAATACCTCTGTTCCCGAAGTTATTCTACCTTCCGTTTACCATCAATTCCGGGACGTTTTCAATAAGGTACAGTCAGACCTCTTGCCGCCACACAGGACTTATGATTGTTCAATCGATCTAGTTCCTGGTTACTCCCTACCCAAGTCCAAGACCTACCCCTTGTCGTTACCAGAATCTCACGCTATGGATGAATATATCCAGGAGAATCTCAAGAAAGGCTTTATTCGACACTCCAATTCCCCAGCAGGGGCTGGGTTTTTCTTCGTCAAGAAAAAGCATGGGTCGTTGAGGCCTTGCATCGACTACAGGGGTTTAAACCACATCACTATTAAAAATCGTTACCCCCTTCCCCTTATTACCGAACTGTTCGATAAATTACAGGGGGCCAAGATTTTTTCCAAGTTGGATCTACGTGGTGCCTATAACCTGGTGCGCATCAGGAAGGGGGATGAATGGAAGATGGCCTTCAACACGCATAGTGGACACTACGAATATCTGGTAATGCCTTTCGGCTAATGTAATGCTCCCGCTGTCTTCCAGGATTTCATCAATGACGTCTTTCGTAAGGTACTCAATATTTTTGTTATTGTATACTTGGATGATATCCTGATTTTTTTCCAAAGATCTCCAGGACCATATACGCCACACCTCCTACGTCCTTTCCCGTCTCCGTGAACATCATTTGTACGCCAAAATGGAGAAGTGCACCTTTCATACGACCTCTACTCCGTTCCTGGGGTATATCATTTCTGATGAGGGCTTTATGATGGACTCTGGTAAACTTCAAGCGGTCACTGAATGGCCAAGACCCAACTCTCTCAAGGCCATACAACGTTTTTTAGGGTTCGCTAATTATTATCGTAAGTTTATACGGAGTTTTTCCACCATTGTGGCACCCCTTACTGCTCTCACCAAAAAAGGAGCTGATCCTTCTGCTTTGTCATCCGAGGCCATCTCTGCCTTCGAGACACTCAAGGAAGCCTTTATATCCACACCTATTCTCCGTCATCCCGACATTGAACTTCCCTTCGTCCTGGAGGTCGACGCTTCTGATTGCAGCGCTGGTGTCGTTCTTTCTCAGAGACCCACGCCCCCAAGATAAGTTACATCTCTGTGCATATTTTTCCAAGAAATTCTCGTCTGCCGAGAGGAACTATGACGTGGGTAACAGGGAACTTCTGGCCGTGAAGATGGCTCTTCAAGAGTGGAGACACCTGCTGGAGGGGTCTAAAGAGCCGTTTACTATTCTCACGGACCACAAGAACCTTCTTTACATAGAGAACGCTCGACGCCGATTCGATTTTCACCTGTCCTATATCCCCGGGACCAAGAACGTAAAGGCAGACGCACTCTCCCGAATACATTCTTCTGAAGAGAGGCCAGAGGAATCGCTGGAGACTATCCTTCCACATGAGAGGATTCTCGCCACGTCTACATTCAAGAATCTTGACAAGATTTTGCACTCCCAGAGACGCATTCCCAAGGACTTGGTCGTTCCCGACAACAAACTCTTTGTACCATCCAAATTTGTTCCAGAGGTCCTGTCTTGGGGTCACTCCTCTAAATCTGCAGGTCATCCAGGTTTTAAGAAGACTACTGATCTCATTCGTCAGAATTTATGGTGGCCATGGATGTCTCAAGATATTCTGGAGTTTACCCGCGCATGCCCCATGTGCGCTCAAAGCAAGACTCTCCGTCAAAAGCCTCAGGGTTTTCTGTTACCCCTTCCAGTTCCCGACCGCCCCTGGTCCCACATTTCTATGGACTTCATTGTGGAGTTGCCCAGGTCCAGAGGAATGAACACTATCTTGGTGGTCGTGGACAGGTTCTCGAAGATGTCCATTTCATTCCACTTAAAGGATTACCCACCTCTCCCGCCCTTGCTGATATCTTTACGGAGCAGATTTTCCAGATTCTTGGGATCCCTTCATCCATTGTTTCTGACAGAGGTTCTCAGTTCGTATCCAAATTTTGGAGAGCTTTCACGAAGAGATTGGGCATCTCTTCTTCCTTATCCTCTGCCTATCATCCTCAGTCCAACGGACAAACGGAGAGAATCAATCAATCCCTGGAGAAGTACTGCACCGACACACTTTATTCGAGCAAATACCCAGTATGTACCTGGCAGATACCTGGAATGCGCCGCTCCTCACCTCTGACAAGCCCCTTTGCGTTTGCCTTCCCAGCCTGGGTTCATGCCTGGCTGACGGGCGGCTGATCTGTTAAATGATAATGATTAGGATTTAATAGGCTGCAATGCTTCGCGTGTCTACCAGATGGCATAAATTTATGAATTGTAATGCAGTATATATATATATATACTGTGCAGTATTGCAGCCAGCGGGAATAAAATGCTTCAATCCCTGCCTGGAAAATAACCCAATGCACTCGGGCAGAAAACAGTCTCAAACCTCAATACACCCGGGTATACCCGAATTCGTGGGACTAGCCGAGCTCGAATAAAGTGTGTCGCCAGTGTACCTGAGATGTTTTATATCCGATTTCCAGGATGATTGGGCTCAACTCCTCTCTTGGGCAGAGTATGCCCTCAATTCTGCAAAAATTGAGTCCACCCGGGAGTCACCCTTCTTTATAAATTATGGGTTCCACCCTCCCTGTCTTCCCATCCCCAACATTCCTTCTGGAGTACCAGCCGTAGATGAACGCATTTCTTCCCTCCAAACCGCATGGTCCAGGATTCAGTCTATCCTTCTCAACTCCTCCCGCAGATCGAAACTACAGGCCGATCGTCGTCGTCGTTCGTCGCCCCATTACAAACCAGGGGATTTGGTATGGCTCTCCTCTAGGAATATCCACCTCAAGGTACTATCTACTAAACTGGCACCTAAGTTCCTGGGACCCTTCCCTATTTGTGAACAAATCAATCCTGTGGCATTCCATCTCCAACTACCACCCAGTATGAAGATTCCCAATGTCTTTCATGTGTCCCTCTTAAAACCATTCATCTCCAGTCACTTCTTTCCGGATCAGACTCGTAAACCGGATCCCATTACTGTACAAAATAACGAGGAATACGAAGTTCACTCTCTTTTGGATTCTCGCCTATCCAGGGGTCAGCTCCAGTTCTTGGTGCAGTGGAAGGGCTTTGGCCCTGAAGAGAGATCCTGGGTACCTTCAAAGGACATTCATGCTCTGGCCCTTCTTAAGTCCTTCAGGAAAAAAGTTTCCAGAGAAACCGTTCTTTGACCATCCTGAGGCCGTTCCTGAAGAGGGGGGTACTGTCAGGAATCGGCGTTCTCCTCGCTTCCCACACAGAGCACTCCCTCTCCGCAGGGAGCCCCTGGACACACAAAACAATCCTGCCTTACCGGCCTCCACGGCTCCTCGCCCCTGCCGCCGTCGCGGGATCACTCCCCTCGGCGATTCCTCTACTCAGCGCCGGGCGCGCCCACGCCCTCCTGCATGCACACCTACACACACGCCAGCCCCAGACGTTATGTGCATGCATTCCCAGCTTACAGAGCACACGCCTAACAGAGCACTTTTAACCACTGCTTCTGCAGTGAGGCGTCACCCCCAAGCATCACACAGTTCCATGCAAATCAAGGATTACACTCAGCTGGGCTGTAACACCTCCCTCCTATCAGGGAGGACTCCTTGCAGTCCTCCAGGCCTGCCTCCTTTTCCTATTGGCCTGCCCAGCTTTACTATGCCTGTGCTTCCCATCACTCGTCGCGCGACATAGTTCTGGATGGAAGCATTTGACTATTCTCTCAGTGACTCCTCAGGTATTGACGCGGATTGGACGACTACCCCCCCTGGCTCTCGACTTTGGCACTACTTGGACTTCGTGACTTCTGGCATCCCTGATCTTGGCAACGGCAATAACTACTTCTCCTGTACTACCGGTACCGGCAAGTATTGTCTACCTTACTATACCTGGCCTGGCAACAATAACACCACACTCTGGACACACTCCCTTTGCTGCGGTGCGTGTATCCCTACGTCCCACCTCAGCACAGGGGACGGGTCTGGTCTGCGGGCAGCACCGGCGTAACATAAACAAATAAAACCACTAGCCAGCAAAACAAATAATTAATTGAATTTAAACCAGTAGCCCACAAAACTAACAAATAATTAAAACCGCTAACCAATCCTAAAATGTACTAAAAACAACTATGCATTGCCTGATTTTGAACTTGTTCATTACCTTAGTGGTAAGCCGCTACCATGGTAATGGTTCTATGGTAATTAAACTGACTTCTGGAGGCAGGTGTGCCCCCCGGAGGCCCACGGACACCCACAGGGACCCTCTGGAGGGTCGTGAAGAGCCCTAGAATCCTGCAGAGACCATCCATAGGCCCCCAGTCACCCATGGGGACCAACCAAAGACCTGTGTGCTATCCTGACACGTGTAGGGACCACCTGGATGCCCCCTGGACACCTGTGACCTGGACAGGCTTAATGGACATACTTCATTAAAACTTTTTTTAACCCCTTGTGTACTGAAGGGTCTTGTTACCTGATAGTTCATCATGGCTATTTGTGTGCCATACATTTGGATGTACAACATACGTTCATAGAACACCAAAGAGATTAAATAATTTTTTGCTGAAAGTTGCTGATTTGCATGTCTGGTAATATAATGTGTGACAGCAAACCATTAATGAAGGACATTGATGCACATACAAAGCATTTATCAATGTGTAACTGTTAGTATAATTGTACTCACCCTAGTGGCAAATAGAGTCTGCTTTATACAAAACACCTTATTTGTTCGGAAAATTAAACAAACCATAAATTATGCTAGGGTAGATCCTCAGAGGTCCATTAAATGTTTTATCATGATGGCACCTCCATTTAATGTATCGATTGTCATAACGTATATCCACAAATGTGATTAGCGTTCCGATGACCTGACGTTAACCAGAGAAAAATCAGATGGCTAAATTTGAATGGAAATCTGAATGACTCATATTCAAATTATATGCTAATGAGCCATTAACCTAACATCACATATTCGCAAACCTCCGTTAATGTTATTGCAGGGAAATAATATTACTCACATCCAGATCATGATTATGATAGCATTATATCTTGAAATAGCCTACAAGCAAAAGGGCGGTGGAACACAAATGAATGTATATATATGTCTTAATCCTTTTCTTTACATGTATCATACAAAGATATATATACATATATATATATATATATATATATATATATATATATATATATATATATATATATATATATATATATATATAATATATATATATATATATATATATATAAATATATATATATATATATATATATATATATATGTATATATATATATATATATATATATATATATATATATATATATATATATATATATATATATATATATATATATATATATATATATAGACTCCTTACCAGGTAAATCCAGGATCCCAGGACCACAAAGCAAGGAAGAGACAGCACACTCAGGAATATCAAAAAACGTGTATTAAGAAGAAAAAGCTGGCACAATCACCGACGTTTCAGTCCTAGACACAGGACCTTTCTCACGGGAGTGCTCTAAAAATAGTGAAACCTGACAGACATATATACCCACCACCAAGTAACAAACAAACTCCTGATAGGTTGGGCCGTGATGCTAAACAGCTGTAGCCACTAACTAATCAAATCTGACATCAACATGATATATGCGACTACACTAGGAAGCGGTAGTGTCAAGTGGCGTCTCACGTATCTAAGGAACCATTAGGGCAAAAAGCAACAGTAGCGCGCATGCGCAGCATGCGTAGCTCCCTAGATTACTAAAATAAATAAATATATGCAGAAAGTACCTTATAGATGCGCGCGACCAATACATTCACAATGTGAGAAAAAACAAGTGATGTCATAGCGCATGTGCGCTATTACAGAACTGCAAGACCCATTTGGCTCCCTGGTAATGCACCTGTAACACATGTGCGTTAATTGGAATTGACATTATAGTTTTGCTAATGTGCATGTGCAGTGTATTGGTTAACACATCTCTGCACAATGAAATACCCTGTTCATACAGCTAACACAACTATGTTAATTTGCCGAACAACCATAGTTTTTGCATATCATTTGCTTTGTGTATACCCATTAATCTGAGGAAATATATTGGATGTTACCTATTTAGGTGTAATCACACTAGAAGACCAGATTTTACGAACCTCTGAGGATCTACCCCTACTAGTGTATGAAATACTGATTAACATTCCAAATGTAAACAGAAAAGGCATCTTAAATTCAACTGTACTTCTTGCACCGCTATGGGATGAATATGTTTTAAATATGCATACATTTTAAAGAAGTGCAAAGGTAAATGCACACAATACAATGACTAATAATGATGGATTATGAAAGATCTAATTAACAAGTAATCACTTTATTTCAAAAGGAAATGTTAATGAATTTAGTAGCACAAATTAATTACAATTATTACGTTTCTCAGTGCTTGTTCTCTATTATCCTTATTAATATGAACATTTAATGTGTTTTAAATGGATTTGTAATAATTTTTGTAATATGAGGTTGCCCTGACACAAAAACTGTAATTATTCTGCCTATTGTTATCACTGATTATTTTTGCTCTAACTGGAGATATGCACTACTTGGGTCTGCTGCTTTCTGTGAAAGAAATTGGAGTAATTAAGAAACTATAATTTTTAAAATGTTACACAATAGCTTACAAATATTTTATAGTAGGAAACATTTTAAATTGTCTATATTTTAAATATATATATATATAGCACCAATAATGTAAACTTCACTTTACAAAATAAATAATAGAATACAAAAGGCATTAAGAGCAAAGTTTCCATTGTTGTTGGTGACACTGAATTACTGTATGTAATTTTGTTAAACCAAAGCAGCATGTAATGTCTTTGCAGAATGATGTATATTATCTGGAAGTCTGAGCAAGTAAATGGTAGATAAGTTTTCATACAGATAAATGTAAGGTGATGCATTTTGAAAGCAAAAAATCAGCATGCTACTTAAAGTAAACTCCTCAGTTCCTTTAAGAAGGACAGAAATAGTAGGGGAACCCCTGCTACAGCCTCTTGTGGTGAAAAAATGATATGAACGGTGCTTGGGTGTAAACTGTAGAAAATGAAGGAGAGAAGGAACCCAATATAGCACTCAGGTTCACACTCTGGTGGTAAGTGAATGATTTAAAAACATAATCTTTATTAAACAGCTATTATAAAATATTGGTCGAACGACGTACTAAGGGTGGGTTGATCCTAAATAAAGAACACCATATTGGCTCTGGATCAAAATAAATAGTGTGTGCCAGATGATTTTAATAAACCACTGGTACTGAGTTCACACAGTATTCCTGATGCGGACCTGTGTGGTAGGTGATTATTCCAGGTGTGTCCGGGTAAGTACTGAGATTGCAGGTCACAGAGATGTAATATATAAGGTACTTAATGGTAAGCGTGACCTAACTGATAGACATAAAAAACAAATACACTATGTATATCAGTGGTGGTATAGTGCAATCAGCTAAGCTCCTCAATGGAGAAGTGTGTGTGCCCCTGTCAGTGTCAGAATGACCTAAGGTAAACCCTCTGCGTGCTATACTCCAGGGGTGTGTGGACCTATATTAACCAGCGTGGTTAGAGTCAGAGGTAAGTATCCTGACTGAGGTCATAAGGGTCAGTATCCCAATCTGGGAGACGCTGATGATAGGGGGCAGGCTGGTGACTCACAATAAACAGAGTGATTATTATTGAAGCTGAAGGAACCTCACAGATGGTATGCAGCACCCCAACACTGCAGGGCAGCTGCAGTGTGCTGAAGGTACGTTCCCTCAGTACTGTTATACCGGAACACTATCCCTATAAACACCTTTAGGAGGCTAAGAGTGACCGTCGGGGCACTTTTGTCCTGTATAAAAACGCACTCGCAGACTACCGCATTAGCTCGCGGTCTCTGAGAATCATGAGGAGGCAGTCCTGATCTGCGCGTGCACGTGTATACTGAGTGCCGACGCGCGCGTTTCGCGAAGGGCTTTTTCAAGGTGAGTAGTTAGTATCATTGAGGATACCCTGCAGGTAGGCAGGTATATATAGGGCCCCCAGTGATGACGTCATAAGTTAACCCCTGGTGTGCCATGATACACTTGGTCCTGTGATAAAGCACAGTGAGTATGCCAATGTTTGTAACTGCATATCCAGCACACTGATTTAATAAAGATCTGACTCAATTTGTGTGTTATTATTGCCTAGTTGTCAGAGGCTTGCAGAGTGAAGTATTAGCTACCTGTATTAACAGACATGGCAATGGTGTTCTGTGTATATATATGTACAGTGGTTACGTAGTTACAAAGCGATGTGAAGTGGACGGTGTGTGTGTACAGATATGATCCCAAGTGATAACAAGATGAATGGGCATACCCTGCCTATAGGAATGGGGTGTACAGAAACCCCTCATTCAGGCCTCTAGGTGCCAATGTCCCAAGTGTGTATATCCATTTGGCTTCCGTGAGGAATAAGACGGACAAACCCCTGTCGAGACACGTCAATCAATGTCATGGCGGGGACCTCAAGGCCGTCACCTTTTGTGGGATTGACCATCCAACTAAAGGACTGCGGAAAGGAGATTGGGACAAAGTTCTCCTCCAGATAGAAGCCAAATGGATATACACACTTGGGACATTGGCACCTAGAGGCCTGAATGAGGGGTTTCTGTACACCCCATTCCTACACAGAACACCATTGCCATGTCTGTTAATACAGGTAGCTCCCCAATCCTGTACACAGACCATCACCACCCAGGAGTGGTGACATTATCCTGACATTATAATTAAATGTATACATATACATGATCATATTGGACATAACTTTTACTACCCCTGTACCAGATTTGGAGTTTATCATTACTTCACTCTGCAAGCCTCTGACAACTAGGCAATAATAACACACAAATTGAGTCAGATCTTTATTAAATCAGTGTGCTGGATATGCAGTTACAAACATTGGCATACTCACTGTGCTTTATCACAGGACCAAGTGTATCATGGCACACCAGGGGTTAACTTATGACGTCATCACTGGGGGCCCTATATATACCTGCCTACCTGCAGGGTATCCTCAATGATACTAACTACTCGCCTTGAAAAAGCCCTTCGCGAAACGCGCGCGTCGGCACTCAGTATACACGTGCACGCGCAGATCAGGACTGCCTCCTCATGATTCTCAGAGACCGCGAGCTAATGCGGTAGTCTGCGAGTGCGTTTTTATACAGGACAAAAGTGCCCCGACGGTCACTCTTAGCCTCCTAAAGGTGTTTATAGGGATAGTGTTCCGGTATAACAGTACTGAGGGAACGTACCTTCAGCACACTGCAGCTGCCCTGCAGTGTTGGGGTGCTGCATACCATCTGTGAGGTTCCTTCAGCTTCAATAATAATCACTCTGTTTATTGTGAGTCACCAGCCTGCCCCCTATCATCAGCGTCTCCCAGATTGGGATACTGACCCTTATGACCTTAGTCAGGATACTTACCTCTGACTCTAACCACGCTGGTTAATATAGGTCCACACACCCCTGGAGTATAGCACGCAGAGGGTTTACCTTAGGTCATTCTGACACTGACAGGGGCACACACACTTCTCCATTGAGGAGCTTAGCTGATTGCACTATACCACCACTGATATACATAGTGTATTTGTTTTTTATGTCTATCAGTTAGGTCACGCTTACCATTAAGTACCTTATATATTACATCTCTGTGACCTGCAATCTCAGTACTTACCCGGACACACCTGGAATAATCACCTACCACACAGGTCCGCATCAGGAATACTGTGTGAACTCAGTACCAGTGGTTTATTAAAATCATCTGGCACACACTATTTATTTTGATCCAGAGCCAATATGGTGTTCTTTATTTAGGATTAACCCACCCTTAGTACGTCGTTCGACCAATATTTTATAATAGCTGTTTAATAAAGATTATGTTTTTAAATCATTCACTTACCACCAGAGTGTGAACCTGAGTGCTATATTGGGTTCCTTCTCTCCTTCATTTTCTTTAAGAAGGACAGTCAGAATTTAGACTAGAGTAATGCAGTTAAAGTGGTATACGTAGATTTTGCATAGGCTTTTGATACAGTTCCACACAAGAGGTTAGTGTACAAAATAAAGGAAATTGGTCTCTATAAAAATATTTGCACCAGGATTGAAAACTGGTTGAAAGTTAGACAACTGAGAGTTGTAATAAGTGGAATCTTTTAGATTGGGCTAAAGTTTTGAGTGGATTACCTCAAGATTTGGTACTGTAATCATTGCTTTTTTACTTGTTTGTTAAGGACATTGAGGTTGCCATAAAGAGCAAAGTCTCTATCTCTGCCGATGACACTAAATTGTGTAAGGTAATAAAAACAGAGCGGGTGAAATTTCTCTCCAGAAGGACTTGAAAAGACTTGAAACCCGGGCAGGCAAGTGTCAGATGAGGTTTAATACATATACTGTAAATGTAAGGTTACGTACTTGGGAAAGAAGAACAAACCGGCTTCTTACAAATTAAATGGGGCACAATTATGTCAATGCTTCATGGAGAATGATTTAGAAGTTCTTGTCAATAGTGCCCAATGTCACGCAGTAGTTACAAAGGCAAATAAGAGCTTATCTTGCATAAAGGGGGTATGGCTGGAAGGGAACATAGCATAATTATGCCAATGTATAAAGAATTAGTAATACCAAACCTTGAATATTGAGTCTAGTTAGGTGCACAACTCCATAAAAACACATATTTTAACTAGAAAAAGTGCAGAGTAGAGCCATTAAATTAATAAAGGGGATTGAAAATCTGACTTACAGTATAAGGAAAGGCTAGCTAAATTAGATTTGTTTACATTAGAAAAGTAGTATCTAAGAGGGGATATGATTACTAAATAAAAAATATATTCATGGTCAATAAAAGGAGCTTCAAAAAAGGTATTCATCCCAAGTGCAGTACAAAATACACATGGTCATTCCTTTAGGTGGGACAAAAAGATTTAACCAGCAACAAAGGAAATAATTCTTTACAAGAGCAGTTAAAGGGGCCTATGCACTAAGCACAAAAAAAAATCGGGCTGTTTAAATTGCCAGTTTTTACAGCGTTGCTATGACGGTATGCATAAAGCCCAGAATACCTGTGATAGCAGATTTGCAAAACTGGCGAGTAGCCGGCGACGTGATGGTCGCTTTACTCTGAAAAGGGCTCACCCGGCAATTTATGGGAATACATTGCAATAAATACACCCCACCTCCCCCCAACACATACAGTACAGTAATGGGCAAAATAACATTTATCCAGATATGGATAAAAGCTCATTTGCCCTTTAATAAATAAAAAATTAGCCAGCCAGAATAAATAAAGTAAAAAAATCTTTCTACTTAACACTGCCATCATGAAGGGCATCCTCATCAGCATACTGCAGGCCCGTGTCTCCGATGCCGGAAAAAACACAAGACAAAATACAATCTAATGGCCCATAACCCCTTAATCACTTTAGCGAATAATAGCCGCTATAGAAATTAAGGGGTTAACCCACCCTCCCCTGCTACCCACCCAGGAGGCCTTTCCACCCACCCTGGGACAACTATACTCACCCTCTACCATTGATTAGCATAGTGGTACATCATACCCATATGGGCATGATAAACCACAACAGCAGCTAATGGTCACCCTAATGAAAAAGCATGAAGGCCAAAAATACACAATAATAAAACATATACACAAGCGCCTAAACACCAAAATTAAATAAATAAAAACACTAGCCAACCAATCAATAAAAGAAATAAAAGCTCTAGCCAACCAATCAATTAATTAATAAAACCACTAGACTACACATCAATTAAAACCAGTAGCCAACAAAATAAATACTTATATAAAAATGCTAAGCAATCGGAAAATGAAATAAAAACAAGCCATCCAAATTACAAACAATTTAAGCCAAAAAATAAACAGAAAAATAAAAAACAACAATCAATAGAAAAAAAAGCTTTTGCCAAAAAAATGCATTGATTGTCACTGTATTTATCGGTACCCTAAACAGGCACAGATTAATACATTATCAGTCAATGGTCAATGAAAAACATAAAAAGAAAAAAATACAATAAAAAAACCCTGAAAAAAAGACATTTACATACATTCAATATTTTTCTTACCATTAGATGCATTGACCCTCTGAATCTTGGAGTTTATGCACGCTCTCGTACCATCCAACGCCATCCACCTTGAAGATCTGGAACAGGTAACAAAAGTCTCACTCCCTCTCTTCCTCACTCACCCCTCTCTCCTCTCACTCTCTATTCATCACTCCACCCTCTCAATCCCCCCTATTCACATTCATTCCCTCTTCCTCCTCACACCTATTCCCACCCCCTACTTCTACACACACCCAATCCCTCCCATAAAATACATACTAAAAAAATCCCATACAAAAATACAAAAAACCTTCCCACCCCCCAAATACACACACACAAATATCCACCCCCAACTATATACAACCAATGGTGTAGCTAGACATGGGTGGGCCCCCAAGCAAAAAACATTTCAGGGCCCCATTAATATTAATACTGACTGTAATTTTTTTCTCCCTTCCCCATCCTTTCCCTGAATCTCTCTCTTATCATCAACTCCCCCTCACCAACTCTCCACCCCCTCCTCCTCATCAGCTCCCACTCCCCCCTCCTCATAATCATCATCAGATCCTCCTTGCCTTCTCTCCCCCGCGGGTGATCCCTTGGAGATCCCTGCAGGAGTCCGGGGTCCCGATGGCCTGCGGTACTAATCCTGTGCCCAAATAAACACAACAGCCAATGCTTTCAAATAAATACACCCCTCCTTCCGCCCCCACTGCCCCCTAACACATACAGTACAATAATGGTCAAAATTACTATTACCCAGATATGGATAATAGTACATTTACCCATTAAAAATAAAACCTTAACAAGCAGAAATAAAGTGAATAAATCTTGCACTCACCCCTGCCAGGCTGCCACGATGAAGGCCGTCCTCATCCTCATCACCGTCCATGTCCTCCGTTCCCACAAACAACACAGTATAATCAAAAATACAATCTAATGTCCCCTAACCCCTTAATCACCTTAGCGGTTAGTAACCACTATTGTAATTAAATGTTTAACCCAACCTCTCTCCCTACCCACCCAAGGGATCTAACCGCCCTCCCTGGGCAACTACCACTACCCTTCACCCATTCATTGGTACAGTGGGTACATCATGGTCATATAATATGGGCATGATTTACCACTATAGCAAGAAATGGTGAATTAATAAAATAACAGGCCTAAATAAATAAAACAACATGACATTGCAAAATGAACATATTACTAATGCCAATCAAAATATTGAATGGCACAGATATAATATGGGCATGATTAACACTATGCCAGTCAATGGTCAACCAAAAATAAACAATCAAAAACCAGGTCCAATGCATTCAAAACAATCTCAAAATAAAAACAAATAAAGAAGTAAACTGAACAAAATTACCACCAATCAATTAATCAGATCCAAAATAAAGACCATAATAAACAATTAAAACACCAAAACAAAACCATAAATAAATAAAATAAATATCTAATTAAACTGCATCATTCCAAATCTAAAATAAAAAATAATCCAACATTAAAAAGCAAGCACCAATCAAAAGCCAGAAAAAAACTATTTAAAACACCAGAAAAAAATCCTGAACACTACATCAATATGCAATATAGATAGCATAGACATTTAAAATCAAAGAAGTAATATACATTTACAATACATACAAGCAAGCATTTGCCAAAACATCCATTGCTTCCTACTTTATGTATGTATGTATGTATGTATGTATGTATGTATGTATGTATGTATGTATGTATGTATGTATGTATGTATGTATGCATTGCCCTAATGGGCCACACATAAATACATTTGGAATGAATGTGTAAAAAAAAAATGCAATCACAAAAAAATATAATTACAAAAAACTGTAAATTAAAAATAGCATACATTCAATATTTTTTCTTATCTTTAGATGTCTTCACCCTCTGATTCCCATGGCCACCACAAGCTTTCGAGCCAATCCACGATCCCAAAAAGCAACGGGCCACAGATAAAAAAAATCCAAAGTCCCTTTCTTCTTTCTTTTTCTTCATCTGTAAATTGTAATCCAATTGTGGGGTCTTTCAGGGTCTTCTGGGGTTTTCTGTGGTCTTCGGGGTCTTCTATCTTCTTCTTCATCTGTATCTTCTTCTTGATCCGGCATGCCCTTGTATTCCTATTGGAGGAGGAGGTCCTCCCTCCTCGGCTTCTTGCCGTCAAATGAGGCTGAACAGGCTTATATAGGCCTGTGATGTCACATTTGAGTGCAAATGGTTCACACGCCTCCGATTGGCTGTGTATTTTTATTTTTGGGGGGACGTCATGTAAAGGAAGTGAAGCCAGCCAATCATAATGGCTGTGCTTCCTTTCCCTTTAACATGATGTCACCAAAAGCAACATGGCTGCTGTCACATGGTACTTCAGCTAATTAGATTGTGGGAACTATATCCCCAATCTGATTGGTTGTTCTGCCCGGTACGCAGTTGAATTTTGGAGCATAGCCACTGAGACCAGGTGGAATTATGAGGCATTGGCAGCAGCATTCTGGCAAGGTCTGTCCGAGAACCTTAAGGACGAACTTGTTGCACAGGAACGCCCCACGGAACTGGAGGAGCTCTTCAGCAGGGAGGATCACACTGGGATCATTATTAACTTCTTCTCCCAATATGCCAACCACCTATCGCCCTAACCAGTGACACCTTCAAGGCCACCAATCAGACCTTTTCTGGACTTTGAGTCAGGTGGGAATTTCATAAACCAGATAAAAATAAAATTCATTTGGAACATAAAAGTCACCCGGTAGGGCTAGAGGTTATTGACGGTCAAACTTTACAACCTGCCTTCATTTCTCTCCAAACTGTCCTTTCAATTACAGGCAGGAGAAGTTCATACCGAAAGGATACTTTTTTATGTCATTCATTCCCCTACCGTTGACGTCATCCTGGGACTCCATGGCTTCAACTACATAACCTTTGGATCGACTGGACAGAAGAGCAGCCTTTACAATGGAGTTAATACTGCCTTCAGATCTGCTCTGTACAATCCAAAAGGCCAATGTGGGGTTTCAGTACCAGAGCAGGTAACTTCTCATCTGCCTCAAATCTACTCCACATTTCAGGACATATTCAGCAAGGCTCAATCCGAGAAGCTTCCACCCTACCGGTCATTCGACTGCCCCATCGGCCTTCTGCCCGGTTCAGTGCCTCTGCGAGGATGTTCTTACCCACTGTCACCTCCAGAGACCAAGGCCATGAAGGACTACATCAAAGAGAACCTGCAAAGGGGCTTCATCTAGAAGTCTTCGACCCCGCAGGTTCTGGGTTTCTCTTTGTAAAGAAAAAGGATGGATCCCTCAGACCATGCATTGATTATCGGGGACTTAATAAAATCACAATCAAGAACCGCCACCCCTTACCTCTCATCACCGAACTCTTTGACAGACAACAGGGACTTACGAGGAGCCTATAATCTTGTAAGAATTTGATAGGGGGATGAGTGGAAGACAGCGTGTAACACCCGGATGGACATTCCGAATACCTAGTCATGCCTTTCAGTCTTTGTATTTTTTTTTTTTCAAACGTTTTTATTAGGCATAATTATCTTTACATACATTGGTTTTACATTATCAGTATTGGCCTAATACAGTTGTGTTTTCCTTGTTCATGTGGGGGGGGGGTAAAAAGGAGAGACCCCTAGGGCCACATCTTGGTCCCTGGGGTGTGGAAAAAGAAAGAGAAGAGAAAAGTAGTGGGTGGGGGGAGGAGGGGGGGAGGGAGTCGTTCCACCCTCCCCTCGTCCGGCCGGGCCCTGACGTCCATCCCTCATGGCACTTCTGTGGTTCTGAACCTCCTGGGGTTGTATACTGGTTAGGTTTGGGTTCCCAGGTTTTATAGAAACCTTCAGTTGAACGTTTCAAGAAGGCCGTGAGTTTTCCCATACTTATAACATCGTTGACTCTTTTTTTCACTAATTGTTTAGTGGGTGGCGCTATCTTCTTCCACGAGTATGCGACTGAACACCTTGCTGCTGTTAGAATAAAGGAGATTAATTTCCATACTGGACGATCGATCTGGTCTGCCCAGAAGGAAGGTCAATGAATCTATAGGAATTGTGAGGCCTGTGACCACTTTTATCAAATCTTGTACTGTAAGCCAGTATTTTTGGATTTCTGGACATAGCCGCCAGATATGGGCCATGTCCCCTTTATGTCCACAGCCTCTCCAGCATAAATCCGAGGCCAGAGGGTAGATTTGTTTTAACCTCACTGGTGTAAGATACCAGTGATACATTATTTTATAGATGTTTTCCTTCACCGTGGTACAGATGGAAGTTCCTGTGGCTGCATCCCATATTTCCTCCCAGACCTCTCTGGCAATAACTATGTCCAATTCCGCTTCCCATTTAAGCATATAGTCGTGAGCGGTAGAGTTCACCGGATTCTCCATACCGGCGTATATTTGTGTTATTAACCCTTTTTGATGTACTCCTTCTCGACAAAGTTACTCAAATCTTGTGAGAGGGGGGAATTTCAATGATGAGGACATTTTTTGTAGAAAGTGTCGAATTTGGGGAAGTTTAAATGTATCCAGGTGAGGTAATTTTAATTTGGTGCGTAATTCTTGGAGACTCAGGAACTGTCCATCGCTCAGCAGGTCCGCGATCGCTCTGATCCCCATTGTTTTGTATAGGTCAAATTGTCAAGTTTCACATCCTGGTGGGAATTTAGGGTTGTTAAATATTGGAGTGAGTTGGGAGCAGGGGGAAGAGAGCAGGAATTTGTTTTTTGCCCATATGAACCATGTATGTTTCATTGCTCCCAGCTCGAATTTGGACGCCATGTCATTTCCCCTGTCACCGCCCCAAAGATAGGCTTGGAGAGAAGGCATTCTGGAGTATTGAGATTCAATTGCTAGCCAACATAGCTTGTCTGGGTCCGAGTTCCACATGACCGCTTGTCTTAATTGGGCTGCTTGGTAATATTTGTTAATATCTGGGACCCCCAATCCTCCTTTTGTCCTAGACGCCATAAGAACTGACCTAGCTACCGTGGGTCTCCTCCCGTTCCAGATAAATTGAAAGATTTTATTTTGGATAGTTTTTAGTTCAGAACCAGGGACATGGATCGGGAGCGTCTGAAAATAATATAGTAATCTGGGGAGTATATTCATTTTAACTGAGATCATCCTCCCGATCCATGAGATCTGATAGCTTTCCCATTTATCCAGATATTTTTTAATTTTCCTAAAGAGGTTTGGATAGTTATTTTGGTAGAGGGAGCAGTAATTCCTTGATACATGTACTCCCAAATATTTGATGTATGTAGGGCTCCACTTATAGTTAAAGTTTAGTTTCAATGTCCGCATCTCTGGTTCTGATAAATTTAGGTTGAGGGCTTCTGATTTGTCACTGTTAATTTTGTATCCTGATATTTTGCCAAATTCCATTAACTCTTGGGATTGGGAATGGAGATCTGGGGCTGCGTTAATGTTAAAATTATATTGTCTGCGAATAATGAGACTTTATAGTTTATTCCGCCAAATGGTACCCCCTTTATATTTATGTTTTCTCGTATCTTAGACACTAGTGGTTCAATTGTAAGGGCGAAGAGGAGGGGGGATAAAGGGCATCCCTGTCTCGTTCCATTTTTTATTTCAAATTTTTTTGCTGTACCACCTGGGAGTTTCACCACCGCAGACGGGCTGCAGTAAAGCGCTCGGACTCCCGCTAGGTACGCATCTTTAAAGCCGAATTTCTGCATTCTTTTGTCAAGAAATAACCAATCGATTCTATCAAACACCTTCTCTGCATCCAAGCTTAACAAAACCGCTTTGGTAGCTGTGAGGTTGGCATGATCAACAATATTTATAATTTTGCGGGTATTGTCTGAGGCCTGTCTGCCTGAGACAAACCCCACCTGGTCGTTGTGGATTAATCTCGGTAAAGTGGGATTCAATCTATTCGCCAGGATTTTGCTGTATAGCTTGAGGTCGTTATTTAGTAGAGAGATTGGTCGGTAACTCCCACAGAGCAGTGGATCCCTGCCTTCTTTGTGGATGATGGCGAGGTTGGCCTGGGTCATTGATGGGGGGATTGGACTGCCCTCCATGAATGAGTTGAATAAGTAAAGTAGGTGCTTAGATAGGATCGGGGAAAACCTTTTGTAATACACATTGGAGAAGCCATCGGGGCCAGGGGCTATTGAGATTTTTAATGTTTTTATTGCGTCCGCCAGCTCTTTTTGGGTGATTTTTGCGTTAAGCATCTGACTCTCCTCCTCTGTCAGTGTTGGGAGGAGGCAGTCGGATAGGTAATTACTAATGGTTCAGAGGCAGGTATCCCTGCATTCCCTCCCTGAGCCTTGAGGTTATAAAGTTTAGTAAAGAATGCAGTAAATTCCTCCGCTATTTTCTGTTCATTATAGATTATTTCTCCCGATCTATTTTTTATCGCTGTGATCTGGGAGCACTTCTGTATACCTCTTAGTTTGCTAGCCAAAAGTCTGTCGGCCTTACTGCCCTTGTCATAGTATTTCTGATTAGTCCATGTGAGGGCTTTTTCTACTTCTTCCATTTGGGCCTGTTTTAGCTCATTTCTGGCTGCGGTCAAGGTTTTATAAATCTTTTTCGAGGGGTTGGATTTATGGTGTTGTTCCAGCTGTATTATTTTATTTGTCAGAACTGTTATTAATTTCACCTTGGCCTTCATTCTGTGGGATCTCCTGGACCAATACGTCATTGTCTATCTTTATGACATTCTAATCTTCTCCAAAACCGCACATGAACACCCGGGTCATGTCAAACAGGTACTCCGACTACGGGAGAATCACTTATTCGCGAAATTGGAGAAGTGCCACTTTCATCAGTCTACGACGTCCTTTCTGGGTTACATCATCTCAGATATTGGCTTTGCCATGGTTCCAGCCAAAGTGAAAGCAGTTTTTGATTGTCCTCGTCCTACGACCCTGAAGGCCATACAATGGTACTTAGGCTTCGCAACCTACTACCGAAAGTTCATACAAAACTTTTCATCCATTGCAGCAATGACACAGAAAGAAAATGACCCTGCACTTTGGTCTCAAGCATTCGAGAAGCTATAAACAGCTTTGGTGTAAGCCCCCATGCTGGTGCATCCTGATCCACTACCCTTGACACTCGAGGTGGACACTTCAGTTGTTGGGGCCGGGGCAATATTGTCCCAAAGGAAAACCCCACAAGCCAAGCTACACCCCTGTGTGTTCTTTTCAAAAACAATCTTGCCTGACGAACAGAAATACGATGTGGGCAATCGTGAACTGTTGGCCATCAAGATGGCCTTGGAGGAATGGAGGCATTTGCTCGAGGGCACCGAAATCCCTGTAACTAGACTGACAGATCATAAGAACCTGCTCTACATCGAAGGCACTCGCTGCTTGGGTTCGCGACAAGCTCAATGGTCCCTTTTCTTCTCTCGCTTCAATTTCATTATTTCCTATCTACCAGAATCAAAAACGTAAAGGCCGACACTCTCTCCCGTCAATTTCTAGTAGAAGACTAGGCTGAAGACCAACTGGAAACCATAATTCCCCCATCATACATCATCATTGAACTACCCATATCCAAATATTTATCAAGGAAGTAATTCGTCTTCATGTGGTCCCCCAAGTTATTGTGTCAGATCGAGGCTCCCAATTTATCTCTAAATTTTGTCGGGCATCTGCAAACAACTCGGAATCTCTCTTCACTTTTTTCCCCACTATCACCCTCAGACTAATGGTCAGATGGAGAGGACAAATCAATCACTTGAACAGTTCATCCGTTGCTTCATTTCTGATACCAAGGACAACTGGGTAGATCTCTTGCGTGGGCCGAATTCTCTCATAACAATCTACGGAATAAGTCGACTCAGAACTCACCATTCTTTTCCAATTTCGGCTTCCATCCCGTAGCGTTTCCTACCGTGGGACCGGGATCCGGGTTACCAGCAGCAGATAATAGGATTCTACATCTCAGCTTGTACCCTGACCGCAGCCTTCTCTGACCCCTGACCTCGGCTTGTATTTGGACTCCCATCTTCTCTACATCTGGACCCCGGCTACAAACAATGACCATCCAACTTCTCCAACACCAGACCATGGCTAGTATATACGACCACACTGACTTGTCCAACCGTGACCCAACTACATGACCATGACTCTGCAATCCGGATGCGGTTACGCGGTTGTAGGTCGGTGTATTCTAACATCCCCACCTCAGCCTCGCAGTCCTGTCCTATTTGTGGTGAGCACTCATTACACCCAGGCAGTCAGTCACCCACCCAGGCAGTCAGTCAGTCACCCACCCAGGCAGTCAGTCACCCAACCACCCAAGCAGTTTTCCACCCAGTTTTCCACCCACCCAGGCAGTCAGTCACCCACCCAGGCAGTCAGTCAACCACCCACCCAGGTAATCAGTCTCCCACCCACCCAGTCAGTCACCCACCCAGACAGTCAGTAACCCACCCACCCAGGCAGTCAGTCACCCACCCAGGCAGTCAGTCAATCACCAACCCACCCAGGCAGTCAGTAAGTCACCTAACCACTGAGGCAGTCAGTCACCCAGGCAGTCAGTAAGTCACCCACCCAGGCAGTAAGTCACCCACCCACGTACCCACCCAGGCAGTCAGTAAGTCAACTACCCATGCAGTTAGTAAGTCACCCACCCAGGCAGTCAGTCAGTCACCCACGAGGCAGTCAGTCACCCAGGCAGTCAGTAAGTCACCCACCCAGGCAGTAAGTCACCCACCCACGTACCCACCCAGGCAGTCAGTAAGTCAACTACCCATGCAGGCAGTCAGTAAGTCACCCACCGAGGCAGTCAATCACCCAGGCAATCAGTCACCCACCCAGTCAGTCACCCTCCCACCAAGGCAGTCAGTTACCCACCCATCCAGGCAGTCAGTCGCCCATGAACCCAGGCAGTCAGTCACCCTCCAAGGCAGTCACCCACCTAGTCAGTCACCCACCCAGTCAGTCACCCACCCAGTCAGTCAAAGGCAGTCACCCACCCAGGCAGTCAGTCATCCACCCACCCAGACAGTCAAGGGCAGTCACCCACCCAGGCAGTCAGTCAGTCACCCACCCAACCAGGCAGTCACCCACCCAGTTAGTCAGTCACCCACACAGGCAGTCAGTAACCCACCCACCCAGAGAGTCAGTCAGTCACCCATGAACCCAGGCAGTCAGTCACCCTCCAAGGCAGTCACCCACCTAGTTAGTCACCAACCCAGTCAGTCACCCACCCAACCACGTGCCTTCTATCTCCCCTCCGAAACCAGCCCACCGCCTGCCAATTGAAGGACCCCCAGCTGGTTGAAGCGTGGGCTGATTAAAGTCCCCCCCTGTGGGCTGGTTAAAGGTTCCCCCCTCTGGGCTAGTTGAAGCCTCCCCCTTGGGCCAGTTGAAATCTCCCGCGCTGATCGATCGAAGATACCCACCACGGACCGGTTGAAGAGAGGTACTGTAATTCACTTTAGTTCCATACTGTATTTTTTCCCTTAGGTCCATACTAAACACCCCCAGGCCCATACTTAACCCCCACCAGGCCCATACTTAACCCCCACCAGGCCCATACTTAACCCCCCAGGCCAATACAACCCCTCCCAGGCCCATACTTAACCCCGCACCCCCCAGGCCCATACTTAACCTCCCCAGGCCCATACTTAACCTCCCAGGCCCATACTTAACCCCCCACCCCCCAGGCCCATACTTAACCCCCCAGGCCCATACTTAACCCCCCACCCCCCAGGCCCATACTTAACACCAAGACCCATACTTAACACTCCACCCCCAGGCCCATACTTAACAAAACATTCCCCCGGGCCCATACCTAACCCCCCAGCCACATACTTAACCCCCACATGCCCATACTGAATCCCCCCCAGGCCTTTTAGAACATTGGATGTAGCATTGGTATCTTTGTCTTTTGTTGAAAATATTAAAATAAACAATTTGCCTTGTAATGGTTTTTTCTGTATCACAATAAGAAGAAAACAGTTAAGTAAAAGTTGCACACGAAAAAAAAACATTCATGATAGGTGCGCTATGGGTTGGGGGGGGGGGGTGGCCCTGCTCCTTTCATTTGTCCTTGGCCCCATGATTTCTGTTGGCGGTCCTGACTCTTATAATTGATGCAGATCTGTTGATCAAAATGGTTTGGAACATTTCATTTTTTTCATGATGAAGTAAAGAGAAGAAAACTAAGGACATACTGCTGCGGCCCCTCCTATCCTCTGACTTACCCGGAAAAATGCGGTGATGTTATCCGACTCTCTCGGGCCTTCTCCGCGTGGCCCGAAATCAGCTGATAGCGCTAATAGCGCTAGACAATGAAAGCGCTTAGCGCTAAACAATAGAAATGCCCGCAGGCACCCAAAACGGACGAAAACGGCCCCCATCAGCCCGCATCAGCCCACGATTTGCCCGCAATTTTTAAAATCGCTGGGAAAAGGCCGCAGGAGGCTAAAGGTGGCCGCCACTGTATTCTGACATGCTTTATATGGTATTACAATAGGTCTAACTCCAAGTGCTCCAACCAATCTCTCCCCAAAATTCTTATTACAGCTAGTGAACCAAAATAAACACAAAGCACTTTAAAATTATGATGTTAATTCCTCTCTTATTATGAATTTAATTGACACATTTGCATTCACAGAGTTTGATACATGATCACTGTAAAATATTCTGATTCAAGAATATACACTCAGAAGTTAAAAATTACTGTATATATTTCATAGCTTAAGAACTTCAACAATTTTTCAGAATAAAACAGAAAAATAGTTCACATTAATCGCTCTGAGTTTCTGTGTTAAAGGAACAGAAAATGGAGGTGAAAGGAAGTGAATTAAAACGTTTTACTATTGTGCAACTCAGAACTTATAATAGTATTCATAATCATTTTGCAGTTTAATTTTAACTATTTGCTAAATATCAGTTTTGTTCCTGTGAACATTCAATTAAAAAATGTTGGAAGAATCAGGAACATCTTCTAAATATGCTGATATTGTCAAATCATAATAAATATGATCGTTATAACTGCATTTTAGAAATTGTTGA
Source organism: Ascaphus truei (assembly GCF_040206685.1). Lineage (NCBI taxonomy): Eukaryota > Metazoa > Chordata > Amphibia > Anura > Ascaphidae > Ascaphus > Ascaphus truei. Next base: position 90,665,592 of record NC_134486.1, on the reverse strand, counting down.
TATCTGATTATATTAGGGCACAACCAAAATATGTTTTATATATAAGTATTCTAGCAGATAAAATTAATTGAATTTAAAGTAATGTATAGTAAAATTGCAAAACTATTACTATTATAAAATAAATTAGTTACAAGAATAAAACAATATACCATATTTCTCACCTACTTTAAATTCAATGTATGCTACATTACTTGTTATTTTTATCGCTTTCTTACATAGTTCTGATGTGTTTGCTTTAATAGATGTAGCAGAGTCCCCTTCTTACCTTCTGTGAGGGGCAGCTGCTGGGTTGAAGTCGGAGCTCCGTGCAGCATCGGGAGTGCAGGGACAGTTATCTTGGGCAGGCGCACATGCGCAGTGTGCAGAGTGTGGCTCCCAACTTAAGACGGCTCCATAAGATGCAGCGCAGGACTACAAGTCCCAGGATCCTCTGGTGTAGGGAATACCACATGGTAAAGCCCAACCAATAGGGTCACGCAGGCAGGAGGAAGGGGATGTCCTCCATTGGTCGAAAACCCTGCAAGGCAGTTGGATGGAGGGCGGCAAGATAGCATGTAGTGTCCAGGGAGCAGTGCCCCTGGACTAGGCTTATGCTTGCTCCTTAGACCCCAGCTAAGCCCTGAGTCATCCAACTGAGTGTTGCAGAGAAGATCGCAGATAGGGACACTTCCCCTTAGTGTATAGTAGTGCTGTTGCACTGATGCCAGATTGCCACATGGTGCTCTGCGGTCTGTGACCAGGCCATAGGATCATGAGACATTCAGCTGACACCCTTCTGCTGGAGTTCACCTTGTGAGGAGGATCAGGACCCTAAGGAGTGAGGGAATTGGTGATGGTGGCCCGCGGCATGGAACCTGACTGTTCCTTATCCGACAACTGCACCTGGGTACAGGATTGCCCAGGAAGGTATACATGTGCACCAACCGTTCACAGGGGTAGCACTACCTCACATTTGGGTGGGACGTGCTGGGAAGGACACAGGTGGTATTGGTGCTACCGCACCCACAGTACTTTGGGGGTACAGCCATGGTTGGGTCATTGGGTGTACACTGTGGGTACAGTAGTACTGTTATTCTATGTGGTTGTTATATGTTAGTGTGTGTACAGTAAATACTAGTCATATACATGCTGGGATCCCTCATAGGTGGAGGTACTACACTGCAGAGAGAGATCACCCCAGGCTCCCAGCGGCGGAGGCTTAGGCCTCCTGTGAGCAAACAGGTATAGCAGAATGCGTAGTTTCCCTTAGGCATAGGGAACAGGGGCTACATATATAAAAAATAGATATACCAATTTATAATATTTGTCCTCATGTGCCTATGTTTGCAGTCATAAACACACAACAAAAATAATCTTGTTTACATAAGCAACAAAAGAAAATGATTTCTCAATTTACAAGAGAAGTTCCTTTTAAGACAATTTATTATTCCCTGAATAGTAATAAAAGTCCTCCACTACATATGCCTTTGTCTCAAGAGAAAATATTATAATCTTAGGTGCATTTATTCAAAATCTGCCTCAAGTATAAAAAAAATAGGTTTGTCAGCATATTTCCTTTTAGAAATAAGGGTCATATTTTATAGGCACTTAAACCATGCAATCACAAACTGTCCATGTCTTGTCCAAAGACTACAGACATCAGCATCCCTATTTCCATACAAATCTAGGTCAAGGCAATAGCTGTATGTTAAAAAGCTGGAATATCATTGAAAATGCAAGAAACAGCTCACATAACTAAATGCAAATTTCCCAATGTGATGTATCATAAATCAAATTGACATATGAAATATAACAATAATGTATAGTTTTGCAATTGCCCATATAATCAGTTGCTAAATATTTTTCTTTTTTGATGTTTTATATAGTTATTTAGATCAGATTTCAGAAACAGCAATTACAATGGAGTACTACATTTGGGTAAACAACATATTTAAAAATTAGGTAATTATTATAAAAAGCATAGCAGAATTACTATTTACAGATAGGTGTCAGTGAAGTTATTGGAAGTCAACCAAATGAACAAATTCCACATTTGACGGGAGGTAACCAGGCAACATAATAACTTCACAATACATGCAACGATTTTAACTAGATCAAACATATTGCACTATTTCGTCTTTTCATTTTTTTCACATATTTGCACTCCCCATCACTTGGACTACAATACATAATAAAGGTGAAGCCTGTTTTGGTTACCCCTGCTCTGTGTATAAGGGTCCAAGAGAGTTAGCTCTTGGGCCCAGTAACATTGTATTGTTGCATTGAACTGTGTTTGCAAATAAAAAGCAAGTTTGTGTTTTTCCCTTTCCGGGCATGCAATCAAACAGGGATTGCTAGTGGGTGAATTTCAAGGAGGGCGGTTGCGGTGGAACCGTTGACAGAATGTTAGAAGGTTGGGTTCCAGAGTTCCGGTTCCCCCCAATAAATGTACCAAGGAACCATGCCTGAGTCTCGGATACATGTAGGCACATTGTCCCAGCAATACTTCTCCTTGAAAACGTAAGCACGACTCACCACTATGGTACCCTGCTTCATCACAGCTCAGAAAGGAGAACGAGGCACAGGGATAAATATGTATTCCTATAGCTGATGGAATCCCTAGGATAAAGGGGGTACCCCAGCTTGTGCCAAGTTGACCCACAACCAGTATAGGATTTGTGGGTGCCCAACCATATACTGTATAAGGTTGGAGGGATTCTGAGAGTCCAAACTGAGTCAGAGCGAAAGTGTGCGGGGAATAAGTCAGACAGAAATAAAACAACAACATTTGTCCTTCTCTGTTCCCTGTATCCCCAAGACCTTCACCTAAAGTCCCACATAGCTGAAGGGGTTCCCCGAGACTCGGTGTTTATTAAAATGTATTTCAGTGTGTTTTACATTCAGAACCGATGTCCAAAGAGACAGCCCGTGCAAACCCATAGGCGTCGTATGTCTACTGGACATCGGAGTTCAAGGCAGCCAGAGGATGCCCAGAGGTTTGAACGGCATTTGGTTAGCAGGGAAAGGTGGAGTACTAGGTCCAGAGATCAATGGCAGTCCTGCTGGATGCCACTTGTTCTGCCAGACCTAATGGTGCCTGCCCAGTGGGTGGCATTGGGATAGCTGGGGGGAGATGTGGCAGGCTTGTGCATGTCCCTTGGCTATTTCAAATTTCCCGCTGACCTGGCTTTTCTACCCGGCTTGGCTCTGATTGGCTGCTTGAGAATGTTCCCACATGCTGATTGGCTGTCCGATCTGTTTCTATTTCGTGAATGAAGCAGAGAATACAAAAAGAATGCACACAGCGCACCAGGGATTAGGTAATTCAATATTTAATAATTAATAAGATCACAATGGATCATCTGGTTAAAATACCAGTTAAAATCTCAATAAACAGTGAATATAATAAAACACCAAATGTAATCACATATTGTGAAACTGGTGAATAATGAATACAACTGATTAAGATTGCATACAGTGAAAAAGAACAGTGAATAAATAAAAAAAAGTATATCCTAACATGATGCAATACACAATGTGTGTAATGCAAATACACCTAAAGTGAGAAATGCTCTGATGAGTGAATAGTGAACAACCCACAAAGATAAATCAATAAACCACTAGAAAATAAATACATGTACACAGTAAAGGTGCATAAACAGTGCAATGATCAATATCAACAGTGCATGTGCTGTGAACTATATCAAATTAACACAATGGCACAAAGCAAAAAACACCCCAATGATTTCAAATAACAAACCATAAAGATGATCTAATAAAGGCCATAATTGGGGAAAGGAACACTAACCATGGAGACTCAAACAAGACACCGAGGAGCTGATGATGTTAAAGATCCGGACTGCATCTACACCTCGGTACACAAATCAACACTTGTGGGTGCGTTCCTCCAATAGGCAAACGCGCTAGGACAGCCTCACGTGACCACGATGCATTTTGTACTGCGTACTTCGTCAGGTATATTACATTTGGTGAAAGAAAATTGCACAGAAGCGCACAAGAGATGGAATTATTAACAGTATTTTAATAAAACAAACACATAAATAGCTGAGAGGATCCAACCCCTTCTCAGCTCAAGAAGTAAAATGCCCAGAAACTAAAACCATACATATGGTCTCTTAACATAAAATGTCTAGGGAAAATACATCACATACAACAAAAGACAATCAGTGTAAAAATAAACAAAGAAAGTACTAACAGCCCAAGGGGATTTAAATGAAAACCGCCATAGAGGACTATATAACCGCTGACAGGGGGAGACGAACACTTACACTAAGGCAAAGGTGGGGGTCCACAGATGACCGCACAGGATCCGGATCGCGGCACCAGGGAAGATGAAACAGCCACCACTTGAGCCTCAGGCAGGCTCCGTCTCAGCCTCTCAGCAAACACGCGCAGGATGACCTGTCGTGACCTCTACGCGTTTCGCACCACGTGCTTCGTCAGGAGGTCACGTACAGCGTCATCCGCGCGTATTTATGGAAGGAAGGGAGTAAGTAAGGACAGCCCCCTCAGACGCCAAGTCTAACGCCCTTAGATTGGCAGCTAAATACTTAAAGTGATGCTACCTCTTTCCCTGACAGTGTCACATGTTGCGATAGTCACGTGATACAGGTCTACCAGAGTGAATACAAAACGGGAACTGTAACACAGCAATAGCAGCACTGCCAGAGACCATCACTAAGTATAAAGACAGGAAATAAATAAAAACACACAAATGCCAATTTATATATTAATTAAACATAATAAATATACACATGAAAAGATATATATAATCCTAATACATATATTATAAAAATGAGAGATTAATTTCATTTTAATAAAAAGAAGAAAAAAGAAAATAAACATAATTTATCTTAAAAAAGGTTTAAGTTCAATGAGTTCATTAAAACCAATAGGATGTCTAGTTTGCATTTCATAAATCCAATACTGTTCACGTTTCAATAAATGATTTTCTCTATCTCCTTGTCTGCTGTTCATTTGTATATGTTCAAGCCCTTTAAATGTAATACAAGCGGGGTCATTATTGTGTATCTCTTTGAAGTGTTTTAGTAGCGGGGTAAGCGGCATACCTTTAGCCAGAGTTTTAGGTATGTTTTTTACGTTTCTCAGATGTTCTAACATACGCATTTTTAGTGGCTTTTTTATCTTGCCAATGTATTGTAAATTACAGTTATACTGCAGGACATACACCACATGCGTGGTCTGACAATTGATGAAACTGTTGATATTATACATCCTTTTAGTAGCACAGGACGTGACAGTTGTTCCTTTACAGATATGGTTGCACGCCTTGCACTTCCCGCATTTGTACGTGCCTTTAATGCCCAAGCGATCTTTAATGTCACCAGATACAACAGTTTTTCTGGTGATTTGGCTAGGGGCCAACATATTTTTTAGATTTGGCGCACGTTTGAACACTACCCCTGGTTGTGAGTTTAACTGAGGGCCCAATACAGGGTCCATTTTCAGTATCCCCCAATGTTTTTTTAGGATTTTTCTGACCCCATGATGCATGTCACTGAACTGAGTTATAAAAGCAGGAATTTTTGTATTTTTGCCTTTAACCTTTTTGTTTTTCTTATATTGTGTCAGTGACTTCCTCTGTATTTTCTCCAGTTTCTTTATAGAGGAATCTATCAGTTCCTCATTATAATTTTTGTCAAGAAACCTTTTTTTGAGGAACTGGGATTGTTTATCAAAATCCTCAATTTTGGAGTTATTTCTCTTCAATCTAAGAAACTGGTTGAAGGGGATATTTTGGACCCATCTTTTATCATGACAGCTAAAGGGGTCAAGGTAAGAGTTAACATTTGTTGCCTTGAAATATGTTTTTGTTTGAACAGTATTGGATTCAATATATATCTCCAAATCAAGGAAATTTATGCTGACTGAGCTGTTAACACCACTAAATTTTAGGTTACAGCCATTCGCATTAAGTTGGTCAACAAATAGAAGATATGATTCCTCAGAACCCTCCCACACAATGATAATGTCATCGATATATCTCCTCCACAGCCTAAGCTGTGGAGGAGGACATCGAAAAACCTCAAGCGACTCCCACAGTCCCATATACAGATTAGGAAACGATGGGGCAAAAGTGGTCCCCATCGCCGTCCCCAAGATTTGTAAAAAATAAAGGGATTCAAACATAAAGTAATTGTGACCCAAAATAAAATTAATGGATGTTAGAATAAATTCTATTTGTGTGATCGGTAGTGTTTGTGGTGTCAAGAGAAAGTGCCTAATTGCCTCTAATCCTTTTTGATGGGGAATGCTGGTGTATAGGGCTTGCACATCTAAAGTGGCTAATCTACTGTACATCTATCGTTCCAAGCAAAATTATCCAAAACCTGTAAAACCATAGTGGTGTCTTTTAAGTGAGACGGTAGTGATGTGACAAGTGGTTGTAGGTAAAAATCAATATAAGTGGATAAATTAGACGTGATAGAATCAATCCCTGAAATTATAGGGCGTCCAGGTGGTGAAGTGAGGGACTTGTGAATCTTGGGGATATAATAAAAAATGGGAACTGTGGGTGTCTTAATAAGCATATACTCGTATTCTGCCTTTGACAGGATCCCAGTAGCAAACGCCTCAGTCAGATGCTTTTTAATGAGGCCTGAGTATTCCTCTGTGGGGTCCTTTTTTAAGGGGACATATGTGATTCTGTCTCACAAAATGCGATATGCCTCCTTAAAATAGTCCTCTTTATTCAAGAGGACTATTCCACCCCCTTTGTCCGCTGATCTCAACACTATATCTTGGTTGGCTTTCAAGGTATTAATGCTTTTATGTTCCTCCCAAGTTAGATTGGAATGGTGTTTAGAGGATCTCTTTTTACACATTTCTTTAAAATCTCTCTCCACCAATTTTCCAAACATTTCAATTTTGGGTCCTCTGGAGGTGTATGGATAGAAAACTGAATTGGGCTTAAATCCCGAATGTAGATAGCTACTAGAGTTAACAACATCTGGATCACTTTCTCTTAAAAGAGATTCTAGATCTTCAATTAATGCCTCTTCCTCAATATTGAACTCGTTCGGCGTATTTATTTGAGTACTAGCTGCTGTGTTGTTAGAGCTACTGAAATTACGCTGTAGAGTCATTTTCCTCAAATATTTTTGGAGGTCTATGTATAGATCGAATTCTTTCGCATCCCTTGTAGGTGCAAACGTGAACCCTTTCTTTAGCACCTGAAAGAGATGCTGGTCTATTGTAAGCGAGGATAAATTGAATATCCCACTTGAAATCAGTGTTAATGACTCAGGGATCCCCTCTTTGTGGGTGGGCTTTCTCCCTCCTCTCTTGAACTATATCAAATTAACACAATGGCACAAAGCAAAAAACACCCCAATAATTTCAAATAACAAACCATAAAGATGATCTAATAAAGGCCATAATTGGGGAAAGGAACACTAACCATGGAGACTCAAACAGAAAACCGAGGAGCTGATGATGTTAAAGGTCCGGACTGCATCTACACCTCGGTACACAAATCAACACTTGTGGGTGCGTTCCTCCAATAGGCAAACGCGCCAGGACAGCCTCACGTGACCACGATGCATTTTGTACTGCGTACTTCGTCAGGTATATTACATTTGGTGTTTTATTATATTCACTGTTTATTGAGATTTTAACTGGTATTTTAAGCAGATGATCTTATTAATGATTAAATATTGAATGACCTAACCCCTGGTGCACTGTGTGCATTCCTTTTGTGTGTTTGGAGATTTCCCTTAGAGGTTGTCTCTTTTTAGGAGATTATGGGGAGTGACTCTCCTGTGATTGGCTTCCAGAGTTCATTCAAGACAGCACGAGCATGGATTCACGAATTATATGAAGCAGAGAATATAATAAGGTTGCGGTCCCAGTCAGCACTGTAGCACGCGCTTGGTGGGGGGGGGTCACATGAACAGCGCTTCACCGCGATTTGAGGTCTTGGGAGAGAGGGAGATATTGCGATGGGAGGGGGTGTGGTGGGGGTTTTGCAGGGGGCGAGGGCATGACTAACATGGCTGGTTCACCCTCATTGGCAAAACCGTCGGATGGAGGCATTGCCATGCCTCTATCACGAGTTCCAAATACAATTTTTTTGTATTTGAGAAAACTCGTCGTGGAGCACGGCTGCCAAATGCGCGCCGAGGCAGGTACTGGGCCTGGTCTGATTGGGGGCCGTGCTTGTGCACTGTAGAACGCACTGGACCGCAGCCTTGGAAGCAGTGAGTCAATCAGATGGTGTGTTAGCCTTGAGTCAGAACCGAAAGAGCATGTGCAGGCTTTTCAAAGATGCTTTGTTTGAAATAGCAAAGCAACCGGTTTCGATTTCAAGCCTGAAAAGACTGCCCGCCAGAGACTAAGTCCAGCCTTTTGCACCCAAGTTCTCAGAATCTAATGTAGCAGTCGCGGTTGGGATTTTATGCTGATTTGAGTTCCAGGAGGTTTGGGCTGACTCACGATCAGGAGGGACCAAGTTCCCAGAAGAGAACATAGCAACATAGCAGTGGCGTGTGGAATTTTATGCCAATTTGGGTTCCTGGAGATTCCGAGCTAAGTCCCAGTCAGGGTAAAACTCTCTGAAAGTGTTCCCTGCACCTAGGAAAGTCTAGTTTTCAACCCCAGTCCAAAAGTAAGTGTGTCTTTTTGTCTGTATTTTGTGTCTCATTATGTGTAAGAGAATATATATGCCGAGTAAATTACAATTTATTTCTCTACCTTGTTTTGCTCAATGAATGATCCCGGTAAAACGGTGTAAATAGTAAATAACCTGGTCTCCCGTGACACTACATCGTCTATTCATTAATGTCTTTATTAGCTTCAAAATCTGAGCAAACTGGTAACAAAATAAAAACCCAACACCCTATTTATCAAAAGAAAAAAATCATTTCTATGGGATTCTATTTTCTATAGCTTGCATATGGAAAACCTTGATTAATACTATAGATCCAAAGGGAAGAGTATTGAAAGATCACAATATATATTTTGAATGCAGCATTCAAATGAATTTAACAATCTCTGTCACTACAACTGATTCTGGCTGCAAAACTAAGGCAACAATTGCATCACATTTTTGATTTAATACATTTCATAATTTAACAAGTTGATTTTTATTTAAAAGAGGCAATTTGTCAGCTTTCACTGGGGCACAATTGTACAAAATACTGCACAAGATTTATCAAAGAAAAAGATTGCTTATTGGTAAAGAGTGCCATATTTGCTTTTACACAATACAATTTTTTAAGAATAATAAGAAAATGTTTGGGAAATCTGATTATATTGTGCCATTATACAAGTCTGCAAACTTGATGAGTTTTGGACAAACGAGGCTCGCGAAAAAGTTTTGAATACATGCAATGCAACCAGAAATCCATATCTGCAAATATTTTACCTAATAATCACATTAACAACAATGTTCCTTCTAATCAAAAAACAGCCATTGCTCCAGTCAAATGTTTCTGATTCTGTAATTGAAAAAAAAAAAAATTCAGGAACTTTTGTGGAGAGGCGAACCAGGACAAATTTGCACATTCCTAAAGCTATGTTCATAGGCCAGTGGGCATTTTTAGGTGTTCTCAGACGATTCTTGAATCTATTGTTTATTGTTCTAAAAGACATGTTTAAAAAGGGATTTCCAATCTATTTAATTGTTTTCTCGTACACTACCGACACACTTTATTGAAGTGTGGTCGGTACCGCAAGCCGGGAAATCTCCCGGCTTGCTTGTGGCCGGCCCTCGGCGTGCCGCGCGTCATAGACGCGCGGTCACGCGTCATCGGGAGCGTGCGCCCCCTGCACGCGTGTCCAGGGGCTCCCCGAGGGAGCCCTGGTGTCCCGCGATCGCGGGACAGCGGCAGGGGGTTCCGGGGGACCCGGCGGACCCGGCAGCGGTAGGGAGAGCGCCCCGATCGGAGGGCGCTCTTCCGCTGCTTCGGCGCGCGCCCGTCACACTCGGGCGCGCGCCAGGCTACTGCTGCGGCACAGAACGGGCAAATGCTCGAATAAACTGTGCCGCAGCAGTAATACTTGTTATTTTCTGATATTCCTTTCCTTCCATTGTATTTGTTAACATTATGGGGCCTATGCAGTAAGCGTTCATAAAAAAAATCGCCGGGCCATTTACATCGCCATTTTTTGGAGGGTTGCTATCACGGTATTCAGAAAGCCTCGATTACCTGTCATAGCAAAATTCCCAAAACAGGAGAGTTGCCGCCAGCGATAGCATCGACCGTCTGAAAAGGCCTTACCCAGCGATTCGTTCTACTGCAGAGAAAATCTCGCCTGAAATTTATGTTTTTTAATATACATTATAATCCTAGTGTAGATGAGAAGGGGGTCTCCGGAGCAGGACTGTGTTGGTTTGCAGTCCGGGGACCCCCTGCTTCCCGAGATACAGGCCAGGTTATGGGGTGCCAGTATCCCTCTGCTTGGTTTACAACCCACGGTCACCTGAAGCGGGACATTTACATGCACAGGAGATAATGGCACCCCATAATGGGGCCTGTATCTCGGAAAGCAGGGAGTCCCCGGAACTCAAATCAATGCGGTTCTGCGCCGGAGACACCCTACACTAGGAATAAAATGTATATTAAAAAATATTTAGTAAGCACCAATACACCATCCACCCCCCAAGCTCCCCATACTGTAAAACCATGATTTATTGTGTTACACAGGATTAATACCTCAGGCTGACGGGGGTCCCCGGTGGGCCCGATGGGTGTCTGCAGGCACCACAATGCACTCCGGGGTTTGCCCACAGGTGTCTTGGGGCCACCGGGTAGTCCCTGCTAGGCACTGTGGGCCTCCAGGTGGTCCCCGCAGGTGTCTGGGGGTCCCCGGGTTATCCCCACAGGTGTCTGGGGGCCTTTGGGTGGTTCCCACAGGGGTCTGGGGCCCTCGGGTGTCCCTGCAGGTCTGTGGGGCCCCCACAGCTGTGGGGCCCCCGGTTCTTCCATGCAGGTGTCCCGCTTGGGTCCTCAGGTGGTACCCATAGGCATCCGGGGGTCCTCAGGTGGTCTCCATGGGTCCCCGCAGCCCTGCGTTACCAATCCTGTATTGAAAAAAAATAAAACATGGCCTAAATTTAAATCAATAACCCCCTCCTCCCACCAAACACATACAGTACAGTAATGGGCAAAATAACTATGATCCCGATATGGATAATAGATTATTTGCCCATTATTAAACACAACATTATTAAACACAACATTAGCCAGCATAAATAAAGTAAAGGCTGCTCCAACGGTTTTTAGCCTGTGTCAGGGGAACAGGTTTTTGTGGGAAGTAGCCCTCTATTAGAAGAAGCAGATAGCAGCAAGGATTTTTTTTGCCTGTTTATTTGATGCTCAGTTACTGTCAATGTCACCTTTGTCCATAGCTATTTCTTTGTTGTCGTTGACCTCATCTGATTCTCTGTACCCTGACAAAGACTGTTGAGGCTTCAAGTGCAGAGGACCACCTGTTTCTTTAACAGGTGTGCAGATTCAGCTAGATGTGTAGCGTGCTCATGGTAGTTATTCTGGTGTTGGGGTTTCCCAAGCTGGGCCCAGTTCTAGCCTATTGTGGGTCACTACAATGCCCATGATAGGTTTTGAATCTGTGTTCTTGTTGCTGGTTGTAGCTGCAGTTGGCTACACCCAGCACCGCTAAGGCCAGGGCCATGGTCAAAAAGGCCGTGCTGACCCGCACTGAGCCGCGCTGAGGGGAAACATTATCCCTATCGGCACGGCTTTAGACGGCACTTCCGCACGCTTCCGCAGGCGTGCGGAGGCGTGTGGAATTGTAGCCGACATCAAAATTAATTTTTCCTGCTGAGGGAAGCGCAGGGCCGGTCACGTGACCGCCAAAAGCCAATGGCAGTCCGTGATGTCGGTGACGTGTCACGCTAGCCCCGCCTCCCGCCCCACCTCCCGCCCCGCCTCCCGCCCAGCTCCCATTCAGCTCACAAGAGCGCACGCTGATGCTCATGCAGGGACACAAAAAAGCTCCTGCTTGAGCAGGAGAGCATGAGCGTCAGCGCTGCTCAGCGCTGTGAATGCCACCATGTCCGAGGCCGAAAGCGGCTTCCTGCTTCTTCTGCTGCTCTTGCTTGTGTACTGGAAGCTATATCATGTGTGGATGTGTGGATTCAAGAGGTGGAACCACTGGCAGGATGAGTGGATATGGTAGCAGGGAACCCTTCAATCAGCCAGGAGGTCATAACTACTGTAAGCTCATCCTGAGAATGTCCCAGTGGAACTGGGAGAATCTTAGGGTGACAGTGATGGTGTGTATGGATTCTGCTCAATCTGTGCTGGGTTTTGCTGCCAGTTTAGGTTTTCCAGACTGCCTACCCTTTCTGCTCATACTGGCCATTTTGTGTACTGGCAGCCTGCTTTATAAGGCCGTGCTTATAGTGCTGGCGACACCGACGTGACCGATGACGTCACCCATCGCCGGTGCCACTGGCGAAATTTGTAATTTTATTTTTAGCGATGTCGCTGGCGACAAGGCCAGTGACGTCACTAAAAGGGGCGGGCCGCGCACTTTAATTGGTTTAATGACAGTCACATGTGGCGACTGTCTCTAAAAAATTAAATTTACCAGGCTTCAAAATTTTTGGTCGCTCCTTTGCTCCGTCGCTCCTTCATTCCGTCGCATCCATGTATTTGTTTCGGAGTGACGTTGCGTCACCGTCGTCATCGCAAGGCACTATAAATGCAGCCTAAGGCTGCAGTTCCTGGTGTGAGTCGGCGAGCAAAGTTCCTAAGTTTGCAGCTCTTGTTTGTCTTTGCAGTCACACTTTACCCCTTTGCCTATATTATTTCACCTGTTCCTGACCCCGGACTGTGACCCCGACCTTGCTGATTTCTGCCTTCCCTGACCTCTGCCTGTCTCCTGGACTTTGCAACTCTGCCACAGTCCTGATCCCTGCCTGCTTACCAACCACAGATACCCTTACATGACTCTGTCCCTGGGCTCTGGTCTGTTTATTTACATCCCTACCTCAGCCCTGCAGGTCCGCTTCCTGATTTGAGATGGGCACCATCACATGGTGATGGTGACTATTCTGATGAGCTTAGATAGGAGCATCCGTAAGAAGGTGAGGCATCCTGCTCATCTACACTAGTAATAAAATGTAAATTTAAATATTTTTTATTTCGGGCGACATTTGCGCAGAGAGAGAGGCAACGTTTAGAGGTACCCTCATTAATATTGCAGTATGGTGGAAAAAAGAGAGGGTGGCAAAAATAATTAAATTGCAGGCAAAATTACATGAGCTTTCTGTTGTGCATAAACACACCGGGAGGGATGACAACCTAAGGGAACTAAAGGATATCAGAATAGAACTGAATATGATGCTCACCTCCCAGGCTGAAAATTCGCTGAGCTGGTCAACGAGGAAGTTTTTGGAAAAAGCGAACAAGCCAGATACAATGCTAGCGAACAAAATCAGAAAGACAGCCCAATTATAATATACAGTAGAGGCAACTCTTATTCTAACAAAAACCAGTGGCAATTCCCCAAAAAAAACAGGAAACACCCAGGTACATTCTGAATACATGCCTTAAACTTTCCTTAAACTAGCCCCAGCATTTCTGCATTGATTAATGGCCTATCAGATTAACAGCGGGGGTCCCTGGCAGTCCCATTCAAACTGAATTGGACTGCCAGGGTTCCCTGCTGTGTTAATCCTATGGGTCGTTAGTCAATGCAGAAATGCCTTAAACGTGCCTCAAACTAGCCCAGAACATACCCAGCACAAACCCAGCACATACCCAGAATGTAACCCGGCTAGTTTATGGCAAATGTTAGAATAAACGTTGCCTGTACTGTACAAGCAATTCGCTTGAAGACAGGAGAAGTGGCATCAAATCCTTAATTGATTGAGGAAGAATTAAAAAAGTTCTATGAGGATCTGTATAACGGAGAGAAGGTCAAACATAATGTTAATACGAGTCAGACTCTGAAAGACTTTCTAGTGGAGTCAGCCCTTCCTAGATTGAGGTTGAGGGGGAGCGGGGGGGGGGGGGGAGAGAAGAGCTACAAAAGGATTTGAGTGTAGAAGAGGTATTGCGTGTGATTAAAATTTTGAAACCATTCAAAGCTTCAGGCCCTGATGGATTTTCCAATCTATACTATAAACAATTTGCCAAATTATTAGCCCTCCATTTTCTCCACATGTTGAACACAGTGCCAGTGGGTGATTAATTCCCGGAACACATGCTTCAGGCATCTATCTCCTTAATCTATAAGGAAGGTAATAATTCAACAAATATCAAAAGTTACAGACAAATATCTCTAATAAACTCTGATGTATAGTAAAAATATACTCTAAAATGTTAGCAAACAGACTGAGCCATATCCTGCCTAGAATAATTCATCCAGACCTAGTAGGATTTATTAAAGATAGGCAGGCAGCATACAATACCAGACAAATTATCGACTTGATTGAATTAGCTAACACTAAAAAGTTCCAAACAATGGTGTTAAGTCTGGATTCTGAAAAGGCTTTTGATAGGTCAGATTGACCTTTTTTAAGGGCTACGCTTTGAGCATTTGGCTTTGGGGGTAGAATTTTACACGCAATCGCAGCACTCTATTCTAATCCAGTTGCAAAAGTAACGCATCAGTTCTTTCCGTCGGATCTCTTTCAAATTAAAAGTGGCACTAGACATGGTCATCCACTTTCACCCTTGTTCTCCGCTCTATGCATGGAGCCACTAGCAGCACAGATTAGGAATAGTCCAGATACTGTAAATCTTGCCAATTCAAGAAATATTGTATCAAAATGAACCTGCTTCCTCAGATTCTTTATTTATTCCAAACCCTACCATTGCCGGTTGTACTGAAGGATATTGCTCTATTTAGGCTCTGATCTCAAAATTCATATGGAGATACAAAAAAACGAGTGTTAAGAGTAAAATCTTAAGAAGGCCTACATCGCGCGGGTAGGGGGGGGGTCTGGAAGTACCTTGCTTGTTGTCATATTACAAGGTGTCATATTACAAGGTGGCACAATTTTGCCAAATTTTGCAGTGGTACAGAGACCCTAACATTAACTTTTCGCCGCTGTTCGCCAGTTTTTGAAACTCGTGGTATTCTACAAGCCCCGATCAGCTTTTTGCGGCTATTCGCCACTCAAAAATTGAGATTTTCTCTCCAAAACGTCTCGCCGGAAATAGTTGGCAAGATGGTGGGGAGAAGCTGGCGAAAAGTGCTGAGACGGGACTTAGAAAAAAAAAAGGGTGTCTCTGGAGCAGAACCACGTTGATTTCATGTTTGGGGACCCCCTGCTTCCCGAAATACAGGCCCCGTTATGGGGTGCCGGTATGTCCTATGCATTGAAATATTCCGGTCACGTGATGCGCATAGGAGATTCCGGCACCCTAAAACGGGGCCTCTACACTAGTAATAACATTTAAAATATGTAGCAATAACAAATACACAACCCACGCCCTCTGCCCCCACATAAAAACACACAGGATTAATACCATAGGCCGGACACCCATGGGGCCGGTGGGCCACATGGGTGTCCGCAGGCCCAACAGGGAATCCCACGGGGTTCCCATGGGTGCCTGGAGGCCCTCGGGTGGTCTCGGCTAGGCTCTGTGGGCCTCCAAGTTATTGTTGCGGATGTCTGTGGGCCCCATCGGGTCTATGGGTGGTCTCTGCAAAGATGTCTGGGGGTCTCTGGGTTGTCCCCGCAGGTGTCTGCGGCCTTCAAGTGGTTCTCACAGGTGTCTAGGGGCCATCGGGTGGTTCCCATGGGTGTCTGTGGGCCCTCGGGTGGTTCCTGAGAGTGTTCAGGGGACTCACAGGGCTCCCCAGGTGGCACTTGCAGGTGTTTGGGGGTCCTCAGGTGGTCGCCGTGTGCAAAATAACTTTTATACAGATATGGATAATAGATTATTTGCCCATTATTAAACAAAATATTAGCCTGGAGGATAACCCCCCCCCTTTTTTGTTTTGTGTTTGCCATATGTCCAACATGTTTTTTTATGTAGTATTAATAAACTTTTTTATTCATCCCCCACCCGGTGAGTTGTGAGTGCTTAAGGCATACTCGGCTGTCCGCCAATCCACTTTGCTGTTCTTGACTCTCTCATTTGATTGGATACGGACCCACAGCAGCAGTGTGGGGAAGGAGACTGGCAGATCAACATTGCAGACGATCGCGGGAGACAGCGTTGGAATCCTAGCACTCGGTGCACCTCGCTGGGACCAGATGGAGAAACTTACAGAATTTGATATGGAGTAGGACTACAGAGGTACTTTACATTATACTTACCTTTTGTTATCCCTACCAACAGTTTATACGGAGTTTATCTACTCTCTCCACAATCAGGTCCATTATTCTCCTCATGTATTGACTGCTGTTCCACTATACTGCCAGCACTATACTATACACATACCTAACGCTGCTGATGTGCCAAATTCTAACAAGATTTATTTACAATCGTGGGTTTATTTATTCATAGCATCAGCTGTCTTGTGAGCCGCGAATGGTCAGTTTTTTCTAACACACCCACAGGGGGTGGGTTGTTTATTGTTGTTTATTAAATACTGTAATGGTTTTTTGTGGCCTAGGAGGTGGCTAGTAGGGCTGTTGTGTGTATTTTTTTTATTGTTGGTAGCAGTGGTGGGTGAAGGGGGTATTAGCTCCAAGGATAGTGTTTAGGCCTAACGGGTGTGTGGCGGGAGGGGCAAACCCTTTCATTACCTTAGCGGTATTAACCGCTAAGGTAATGAAGGGGTTAAGTCCACCCGCCAGACCCCCGCAAGGCCTAAACACCCACCAAGGGCCAAATACCAACTTCACCAACCCCCGCTACCCACAATAAGCATGGCACTGATGTTAACCAATTGAAGTTGCCTGTAATGAAGTTGCCTGTAAATGTATTTTTCATGCATCTGATTCATGCCGGGGGTCTCCAGTGCTGATATTAATGAATATCAGCTCCAGAGTCTCCCGGAATCAATCCAATGCAGGTTTCTAAGTGCCGTCTCGGCGCTTCTCGGCAGCTTCTCACCACATTCTTGTCAACATTTTTTGAGGCGGCGATATGGAAAGGAAATAGAGTGGCGATCAGCCTCGATAAGCTGATTGGGGCTACTAGAATTGAGAGAGTTTGAGAAGCTGGCGATAAGCAGTCATTAGTGGCTTATCGCTGCACATTTGGCGCGTTTTCGGCAAAAAAACGGCAATTTTTGGTCTTATCGCCAGCTTATCGGGGCTTACTGAATCGCTGTAGGCTTTTTTGGCGATAAACTGGCAATAAGTGGCTAATCGCGGCATATACAGTAGTATGAGGCCCATAGTGAGACAGATCTATAAGTTATTCAGACTCTAGCACAAGAGTATCACAGGCATATGGTCTTGTTATCAGATGGTAAAGTGAGTGTAATGTATAGACCAGACGCTAGTATGTCGCAAGTGGCAGTGACTTAAAAAGCTATTACGTCTCTATAGTAAATACATGGCAAGTATTCCTGCCTCAATGGACATAAAATCTCATCTCAATTATTGATTTAATCAGGAGCATATACCGCACGCTGCCCGACACACGTGAGGGTGTGGGTGCTTTTGTAGCACTCTGGAGTACCAGTGGATAGGATCCTGTTTTTCTCACAGACACTGCAGTTAGTTTTTTTATCTGTCAGCCGTTATAACCACATGGACTTATTAGAAGTCTCATAATGTGCATAATGTAAGTTAAGTTTCTAAGCCTCTGTTGGTGAAAAGTAGGGAAGGTTCTGGTAAGGCAGGGGCTGTCTCCGAATGCTTTCTGACACCCGTGATAGTGCTCGTGTAACACTCAGGAGGGCCGGTGAACAACCTCCTGCTCTGGTACTGTATCTCTTAGCAGGCACTGCAGTCAGATGTCAATGCACGTAAAATGGCTACAGTAGCATAGACTTACTAGATGCCTATAGCGAACACTGGTTGGACTGAGTGGAACACTCCACCACGGTGATCCAGATAGCTGGACAGGTATTGATTAAGCGGAGGTGGTCACCGAGCACTTCCCAATATGCCTGAGGTTGCTTGTGTAGCACTCAGGAGCGCCGGTGAGCAGTCTCCTACTCTGCTGGTGGATGCTCGTGGAGTGGTGACAGCATTCTCTGTCTGACATCAAAACATATCCTGACGTACGTTTTGATATGGTGCTTTGTCAAGGCGGATCACGCTCCTCTGTGAAGGTAAGCTTTTATATCCATGGGATGTGCAAATGGGAACCAGATATTAACTCTTTATAGTGAATCTGGTAATTAATATAGTGTTAGCATAGATGGGAGTGGTTCTGTTATCCAACAGGTACAATATGTCATACTATGTGATGCACAGTACTGTAAAGCAGTGGTACATTGGTTATTCATACATGGAATGGGGATTTTAACTCTTGGTTGTCACCCTTAGATTTTCTGTACTACCTAACTTACGCAATGCTCAAGAGTAATTAGTGAATCATAAATAAGTCATTCATATAGTCATTTCATATAATAATGTTTGTGACTAATTATAGCAGTTTAAAGGAAGGGTCAAAATAAGAAACCATCATTGAGACCTTGTGGAAACTGGCTTTAGAGTTGGTAAATCCACTTCATTTCACACTGAAGAAGATGCTTATAACAGTCGACTTTCCTGGGGTCGATTTTTAGGTGGTCTATGCCACGAAAGATAAGCACCTTGATGTCACCTGCATGTGACTCATTAACGTGGCTTGGCACTGATGTCTCAAGTTTTACTTTTTATGGAGCCTGCATGCTCCAGTATCCTTCTCCTTAGTTGCCATCTTGTCTTACCAACATATTTTTGCTTCATTGACATACCACCTGATAGATGATACCCTCGGTCTGGCAGTTGATGAATAGATTTATTTTATACTGCTGACTGTTATGAAAGTTGGAGAAACTTTTGCTAGGTAGCAAAAGGAAACAGATCTTACATCTACCACATCTGAATGATCCCTTTGGTTTTCCTGTCATCCAAGTTGGAATATGGAGGGCAGATAGGTGACTCTGGATGAATATATCCTTAAGATGTCATTGATGTTCAAGATGTCCTCCAACCTAAGCCAACATAGGTAAGTAGGAGGGCATGTAATCTATAATAAATAAATACTTAAATGCTTAAAGTACACTCTCTACAGTATGTGCATGCATGGTCTATGGCAGGGGTGCACACACTTTTCCCCATGTGCACCCCTGCCTGCTCTCCTCAGCGCCTCACGCTCCCTGCACTCAGCCCTGGTGTCAAATGAACTTGTGTTATCTCATATATATGTTGAAACTCTCTGTATAAGACTGAATCTGGCCTTGTTGAATTGATATATAAGTTAGTATGTTTGAATGTAAAAAGTATTTTTTTTTTTTTTTTTTCCTCTTAACTCTGTGCTGTTAATTGAACAAATGGAACAAGGTGACTGATTGGGGAGGGGGAGGGTCATGTGACCTTTTTTTTGTGTATAATATTAACAGCTCAGCTGCATTGGGCAGGAACTGCATTAGGCAGTGAGGCATTTAAAGTGAGGTTTTTAAGTGATAAAAACAGTTACACTACAGTTTGACTAGAGGTGACTGGGGACTGCTTCTTTCTGCAAACTCTTTAACTCAAGACAACAAATGGTAAGCTATTCAGATCACACTATGATCCCATGCTTGTTAGCCTGCATAGTTTAACCCCCCACCCCTTTATAACTTCTTTCACTGCAGCCTCTCCCAAAACTGACTGCACAAAACACTGAAACCCTGACTTGACCCTAGCATTGCAATGCAGCAAAACACATGACAAGGTACAGGTTCACCCCTGCTGTTTAGTCTGCACACACTCACTCTGCTCATAACAGCTCCTTGCAGCACTGCCTACCTCTGGCATCATGAACCTGCTATGTCTTCTAACTTTTTTCTTTCTCTTGGCCTCATGGAGATGTTACTCCCTCTATCCACTACAAACTCCTCCATCCTGGCCCACACCCAACATCACCATACACCCTGGACTACTCAAAAGCCTTGCACTATCTACTGAATGTTGGTGGAGAACTCTAAAAACCAGCACACCAACCACTGCTCACTCTAATGGAAAACACCACAAATTTACAACTTGTAAACAACTACCCAAATTTCTTCTCATACTATTACTCTCTCTAGCAGGTGATGTTGAAACTAACCCAGGTCCTCCCATTTCAGCTCTGTCCCATGCCCCTGAGAATTCCACCTTTAAATTCCAAAAAGGGCTATCTGTCGCCCATATAAACATCCGGAGCCTGCTGCCCAAACTAGACGAACTAAGGGCATGGTGCCTTATGCATAAACCCAAAGCCATCGTTCTTACAGAAACATGGCTATCCTCTAAAACCCCTGATGCAAATATCGCCATTCAGGGATACTCCATTTTTAGGAGAGATAGGTCAAAGAGAGGAGGAGGGGTGTTATTTTATATTGCAGACACCTTACAATTTACACTGCTACATTGCCCACCAAGTCCACCCTCTTTTGAAACTCTAGTTGGCAAAATCTGCCTCCCCTTTTCTAAGCCCATCTTGCTTGCTGGCATCTACCGCCCCCCTAAAGCCCTTCTACAATCCTTGACTGATATCACCCAGTTTCTTGGCTCCATTTCCTCTCTGAATGAGAAGAGTGAGCTGCTAGTTCTTGGGGATTTCAACTTCAATTGGCTTGACCCTAAAAACCACAAAATCCAGATACAACTCAAGTCACTTAACCTATCGCAACTCATTTCCCAACCCACACGAATAAACCTGAAGTCGCATAACCATTCCTTGCTAGACTGGATTCTCTCCTCAAACCCCAGCAGAATCCAATCCTCTGGCATCCTTCCTGACATTTTCAGTGACCATGCAATAGTGTACTGTGTAAGGAAAATTAAACCGCCCCATTCAAGCCCCAAAGTTCTCCTCACTAGAACATTTAAAAACTTTAACCCACAACAGTTTCTGGATGACCTTACCAACTGCCCATGGCACAGAATCGATTTAATTCCCGACCCTGATTCTGCGCTCGACTATTTCCAATCCGAGTTCTTAAAACTCTGCGATACCCATGCTCCACTACGCAAAATAAGGGTACGGGGGGCCCACCTTCCATGGGTTACACCTGACCTTATAGCACTCTACCAGTTCAGGGATGCCTTGTGGAAAAGCTACAAAGTAACTGGCACTACCAAGGATCTCAATCACTACAGATGCCTGCGGAACGTGTGCACAAGGCAAACAAGGCATGCAAAAACACAATATTACTCTGACAATCTCCTCCAGAATACATCAAACCCAGCTAATTTCTGGAAGGTTATCAACAATATATTCCAGCCTCCTAACCATCAACAACCAAGTAATATCACTAAGGGGGATATTACTCTGACAAACCCCACTGACATTGCAAATGCATTCAATGATTACTTTGTGGGGTGTGCCACTAACCTATTAGCGAAACGCAGCACAAACCCCAAACCTGAATCTCATCCTGGGAGTACCCCTATAGTCCCACCCCCTCCCAACACTGCCCACAATTTTCAATTTAGCCCAGTATCTGAAGAGGAGATTACACAAGCGCTCCTCAAACTAAAACTAAGCAGCCAATGTGGACCCGACTTACTACAATCTAGGTTCCTACGCCTTGGTGCCCCAGCCATTGCCAAACCAATTGCGTCCATAGTCAACTCTATCCTGTCTGCAGGCCATATCCCTAAGACCTGGAAAACTGCCAGAGTTGTCCCAATCTTCAAAAGTGGGGACAAAAACACTGTCTCAAACTACAGGCCAATCTCACTTCTCCCAATTCTATCCAAAGTTATGGAAAAATGTGTCCACTCCCAATTAAGCGAGTTCTACACCAAGACAAATTTCCCTAGCCAATTCCAGTCTGGGTTTCGTCCCAAACACTCCACCGTAACTACCCTGCTAAAAGTTTGCAATGAAATCCAGTGTGGAATGGAACGGGGACAACTCACTGGTGCAGTATTCCTAGATTTTGCAAAGGCTTTTGACACAGTTGATCATGCTATCCTGCTTAACAAACTCCAGAGCTCTGGAATAGGGAAACATGCTTTAAACTGGTTTCAGTCCTACCTATCAGGAAGATCCCAACATGTGTCCATCTCAGGCTCTAACTCCAACCCCCTGGATATCACCTGTGGTGTCCCGCAAGGCTCTGTTCTGGGGCCCCTACTCTTCTCAGTGTTCATTAATGATCTTCCCACAGCTTGTAAGGAAGCCTCAATACACATGTATGCAGATGACACAATCCTGTATGCACACAGCCATAGCCTCTCTGACCTTCAACACATACTTCAGTCTGACTTTTTGAGACTCGAAAACTGGATTTCCCAAAACAAACTGTTTTTAAACACTGACAAGACTGTAACAATGGTATTTGGGACCAAGACTAAATTTGTAAAGCTTCCAGTGACTGAGCTCCTGATTAGAACCAACGCTAAAACCACCCTAACACCTGTCACTAGTTTTAAATACCTGGGCTTATGGTTTGACTCCCACTTAACATTCGGGATGCACATTGATACCCTGACAACCAAGACCTATGCCAAACTAGGGGTACTTTACAGGAACAAATCCTCCCTAAGTCTCCTGGTCAGAAAGCGTATTGCACAGCAGATGCTAATGCCAATTATTGACTATGGAGACATAGTATATGGCTCGGCTCCTCAAACCCACCTTAGCAAACTTGACACCCTCTACAATTCAATTTGTCGTTTTGTTCTCCAATGCAACTACAACACACATCACTGCGAAATGCTCAAAGAACTAGATTGGTCATCACTAGAGTCTAGGCGCAAAGTTCACCTTTCCTGTCTCACCCTCAAATACTTTCTGGGCAAGCTACCCAGCTACCTGAACAAGCTCCTCACCCCTACCACATGCAGTACCTATCACCTGAGATCAGACTCCAAAAGACTATTCATGGTCCCAAGACTCAACAAAGTATCCGGACGTTCCTCCTTCTCCTTCCGTGCACCCCAAAACTGGAACAACCTACCAGAGACTCTCATATCCACCACCAGCTTAAGTTCTTTCAAATCTAAGGCTGTCTCACACTTTAATCTGGTCTGTAACTGTTTCATAAGCTCATAATATATATTTTCTTTAACTGTGCATGCAATGTCTTGTATATAAATGTATACCTTGTTCATTTATGTAACTGTATTTGTAACCATGTATTATTTGTTTTACTCTGTGCCCAGGACATACTTGAAAACGAGAGGTAACTCTCAATGTATTACTTCCTGGTAAAATATTTTATAAATAAATAAATAAAATTTAAATAGATTATACATGGGCTGCAAATTGGATGGCAGCAACTCATTGTTTATGCAAGGGGTGCGCTATATGTAGATCTTCAAGTCGATCATGTAATAGGGATGTAGGTTCATCTAATTTTTGTAGTTGGTTGGTCCGTACAGGTAATGGTATTAGGGTAGGAACACGAGTAGAGGCCAAAACTCAGGTTGTAGATGGTGCTCTGGTTGAGGTAGGTATTGGGTGGTGGCAGGTACTCAGGTTGCAGCAGATACTCAAGTAGAGGCAGGCACACAGGTTAGAGCAAATACTCGGGTGGAGGCAGGTGCTCATGTGGGGGAAGATAGGAGGGGTCAATTCATGAAGGTCTATTATGCAATCTCATTCCCATTTGAAAGTTGTCATCATCAAACATAGCCATCCATGATGTTTGCAGAGCCAAGCACCCGCCATTCTTTCCCGGGGCAAGGTGTTCTAATAAAGCAATAATTAATGCTTAAGTTCTGTTGAATATAATTCTTCCAGCCTTTTTGCTTTGGTATTTTTTTCATAGAATGGGTACTTCTCAAAAATATACTGATAGATCTCAGATAGAGACAATGGGGCCCATGCTATAAGCGTTCATGACAAAAATCGCCAGGCCATTTAAATCGCCTGTTTTTTGAGTGTTGCTATTACGGTATTCAGAAAGCCTTGATCACCTGTGATAGCAAAATTCCCAAAATGATCGAGAAGCCGGCGACTTGATGATCACCTCTCTGAAAAAAACAAACAGATTTTAAGTGCGCAAAGAAACCCTCTATTGCAATAAGGGAATATAACCCATATACAGTGGCGACCAACTTTATTCTAACTCGGCTAGCTCCGCGAATTTCAGAATATCCCAGTGATGTGCAGTTTTGTGTCGTTTTCGCCTGGAGTGTATTGCGTTATTTTCGCGCCGTGATTTAAGCATTTTATTCCCGCTGTCTGCAATTTTGCAATGCCATGTAAAAACGCATGGGGGCGTTTGTGAGCTGTTGTCTTTGAAGTCTAATACCTTCGCGGTTCAACCTACACAGTCTGTGCGTGCGCGCGCAGTAATTGTAAAATTGCATATTTAATTTATTTTAAAGTACAGTACTGTACATGCTCGGACCCTGTTGGGGTGAAGTGAGGGGGTTCCTAACATCTGGGAGCAAAATAAATTTTATTCCTAGGTGCCCTAGAACAGAAGTTCTCACGCCAATTGGCCGTGAACTTGACCGAGGCCCTAAGTAGTTCCCACGCCAATTGCGCGAATATAATTTAAAATAATCCGTTCTGTGGGTCTGAGCGGGTTGAAATTCGCCTGGTCCTCATGCGGGAGGACCATTGCCATAGTGGCAAAATATCAGCCTTGCACAACCCCCGGAACCCTGAGATACCAAAAGACAGTTTAAAAGCACATTACCAAAGTGGCTTTTGTTCTGCCATGCAAGTCAATGGCAGAAACCTGAATTTTAACATTACCCTGACTCCGTTCTGTTGCCACGAGAGGGTCGCAATTTGCCATGCAATCCTGCCGCAACTAGGACTACATGGTGACCGAATCTGAGAACTCTAGGTTGAACAGAAACGGAGTTGTGGGTTCCAGGTTTCTGCTCATTCTGACTTAGCCGGTTCAAAGCTTTCTCCGCCATTACGCTCAATGGTAGGACCCTCCTCACCGGCGTGACCCTTTCTCGCCGCCATTACTGCTCGGACCCTGTTGGGGTCAAGTGAGGGGGTTCCTAACATCTAGGGGCAAAATGAATTTTATTTCTAGGTGCCCTAGAACAGAAGTTCCCACGCCAATTGACCTAGTTCCCACGCCAATTGCGCGCTCATTGCTCTTTTTTTACAATGTTGCCGATCTTGCGGCTTTGCGGTCAGGCAGTAAAAAAACAGTGCAGTAAGCCTCTACATTTGTTACACTGTCAAAGGAGCAAATGGAAACAATGTGAGGCAATTCAACATGTTCTTTTATTGGTGGAGTCAGTACAAAAACATTTATTTACAAATACTGTACAATGTTGAAACATTTAAAGTGCACAGCAATTCTAATCATCAACACACAATAATACATACTGCAGCCTTTGTTAAATTCTTCTGCCACAAAACATTTGTAAAGCATGGAGATACATGAAAAATGGACGTTTATACTGTGTGAATATTCATTTATAATACAGTATACAGTATATGAAGTATATATACATACTGTATATAAAATCTACTGTTTGTTTTTGGTGCATAGGGGCAAAGGGAGTTAAAGTGACTTGCTTTTTATGTACTGTATTTGGGGGTTGTCTTTGGGGGTTTATTCATCAAATTATTATGATGAACTGCCTTTTGAAATTACAGTGCTGTTAACTATTTCAGCCACACACCTCCAGAGTTTTAAATCCCTCCCTAGTCAATCGGCTGAGTCACCCTATCCTACCAACCCCCTCTCTCCACTGGGTCGTTAATCTTCTGCATTTTGCCATTGTATTCTTAATCCGCCCATAGCCGAGCTACAAACACTCAGTACGCCTGCGTCAAATCACACCATCCCCCTCCCCCAACCCTTAGAGGCCTGTTATTTTAACGGTAACGCTTTGGAAAATCCCCTCTCGAATTTGAAACGTAAATCTGATGTGCACAGCACTGTGAAAATTGAGAGTAAATTGATACTGTATTTCATCAGGGTGTGAAAACATTTGTCAGTCAGTATGGTTTACAGTCACATGTTTTAAATACAATACAGTACATTCTTTAATATCTTTAAAATAAAAATATATAAATATATAAGTATAATTTAAAATAATCCGTTCTGTGGGTCTGAGCGGGTTAAATCGGAGAAACATTTACAAAACATTCTTATTCATTGGTGCACTGTAGGGGTGGCTGTCAATGATTATGATTAGCAGGAAAGTGAATAAATATTTATTTTATTTGATCAGGAACCAAAAAATACAAATATAAAAATAATCAGGAATAATACATAATGCCGTCTTTATTAAGTTCTTTTGGCAGCTTGAAATTGGATAACCATTTGTAAAACATTTGTAAAACATGGGGAAACATGAGTAATGCACATTTATAAGAATATTATTTAATACTATATACAGTACAGTACTGTAATGTACTGTATAATATACTGTAAATACTATATACACTGGCGACACGTTTTATTGAAGCACGGCTAGCACCGCAAGCCGGGGGATGCCCCGGCGTGCTAGCCGCACTCCCTCAGCGTGCCGCGCATCACCGATGCACGGTCACGCGTCATCGGGTGCCTGCGCCCCCTGCACGCGCGTCCAGGGCTCCCCGAGGGAGCCCTGGTGTCCCGCGATGTGGGGAACGGCGGCAGGGGGTTCCGGGGGACCCGGCGGACCCGGCAGTGGGAGGGAGAGCGCCCTGATCGGAGGGCGCTCCTCCGCTGCTTCGGTGCGCGCCCGGCACCCTCCGGCGCGCGCCAGGTTACTGCTGCGGCCGAGAACGGGCAAATGCTCGAATAAACTCGGCCGCAGCAGTACTGTATAGTAAAATTATTTTTTCCGTCTTTATCTTTTCCTCAAACTGTCTGCAGTACAGTAGTTCATTGAGAGAGGAGAGGTTTTGTGTACATCATTACTGCTGTTTATATACTGTACATTTGACTGTACAAGTAGATTTGACTGGACACAACGCCCCCATCTCCCCCTAGGCCACCCTTTTTCCTGGAACGACAAGAAAACCAAAAATTAGTGCAGTTACTGTACTGTACTGTATGTGCGTACTGTACTGTATTATGGCAGAACTACTGTAGATGGCTGGTGCAGATTTCTCTGTAAAGAAAAAAATGGAGCAGTTAGTAGGCAGTTACTGTAGTACTGTCAAACAATCTACTGTATACTGTACTGGAACTACTGTATACTCTGACTACTGTTAAATTCTATGTACTGTAACCTGATTGCTGGTGCTGCTCTCTCTGTAAAGAAAAAACTAACTTCTGTATACTCTTACTATCTGGAAAGAAAAAATCTGTGCCATACTTACCTGTATCATACTGTACTTACAATACTACAGCACAGTACTACTTTCCTGATGCTTGCCCATTACGCGCGATGACAATGGGCAACACAGTGGCAATATGGTCTATATATTTATTGCAGCGTTCCACGGTGAGTACATCGTTCCAAAAACTCATTATGCCTTTCAACAACTCGTCCTTTTTGGAGGGTTTTGCCACTTTCCAGATATGGTCCTTCAGCTAATGCTAGACCATTTAGATCGGATTGAAGTCTGGCGATCTGTCATTGGAAAGAAAGGACAATTGGTTTAAGAGCTAAAATCAGTGGGGAACAAAAATGGGACACGGTCTACTGCACTTACTCCGCTGGCGTCTTCACCCAGTTGATGCCGCGCTCAAGGATATGCGCCGTTGACGCGGTGTGCTTGGGATCGTTGTCCTGGTAGAAGCGGTGACCATTGGGGAACTCGCGTGTGATGTATTGCATGTGTATCTCGGGCAAAATTTTGTCTTGGAAGAAAGCTTTATTCATGATTCCTATAGCAAGAAAAGAAAAGTGCTCAAAAAACTGCACAATAGTACAGTACAGTGCATACGGTAAGGCAACACTAGTCAAGTACAGTGCATTAGGCGACATTATATTTGATACATTTTACCTTCAAAGATGACAATGCATCCCGGTCCACGCCTAGAGATGGCACCCCACACATGCAGCTTCACAGGGTGTTTTGGCCGCGGCTTCAAAGATATGCGGCCTTTTTTGTGGAAAGCAAATCTTGCAAATCTCTCCAGCGACACAGTAGACTCATCAGTGAAGATGCAATCCTGGAAAGTCTCCCCGCTGTCGATCCATGCCTGGGCCTGGAGCACTCTTTTGATTTTGTTTGCGTCCCGTATCATGGGGTACACTCTGTAATGACAAGGAATAAAAAAAATTTGCGGCACAGTGCAGTACAGTTTGCGAAACAACACTTTTACCTCCTGTACTGTCCAGTACTAACCTCACACGTCCATATTTCCATCCAATGCTGCGGCTCATCTTCTTTATGCTGGTCTCGGATACAGTCAGATTGTGCTTTTCCTGCAGAGTGTTTTTAACCCTTAATGCACTCCTCTCATCATTCTCCTCACTTATTTTGTCCACCAGAACAGTTGTCTCCCTACAATGTAAAGAAATTATATTGTTTTATTAATATGCAGCAATATAAAATGTATATAAATGTAATGTTGTAATATACAGTAAATATAAATATACATAAAATGTATTCTGTTGTACTCTAAATATAAATATACATCCTATACAGTATATACCGTTGTAAGATTAATTGAAATATACAAAAAATGTATACTGCTGTAATATAAATATAAATAGACAAAATATATATACTGTTGTACTATAAATATAAATATACAAAATAAATATACTGTTGTAATATAAATATAAATATACATACTATATTTACTGTTGTAAGATTAATTAAAATATACAAAAAATGTATACTGCTGTACTATAAATATAAATAGACAAAATATATATACTGTTGTACTATAAATATAAATATACAAAATAAATATACTGTTGTAATATAAATATAAATATACATCCTATATATACCGTTGTAAGATTAATTGAAATATACAAAAAATGTATACTGCTGTACTATAAATATAAATAGACAAAATATATATACTGTTGTATTATAAATATAAATATACAAAATAAATATACTGTTGTAATATAAATATAAATATACATCCTATATATATCGTTGTAAGATTAATTGAAATACTGTATACAAAAAATGTATACTGCTGTACTATAAATATAAATAGACAAAATATATATACTGTTGTACTATAAATTTAAATATAAAAAATAAATATACTGTTGTAATATAAATATAAATATACATCCTATATATACCGTTGTAAGATTAATTGAAATATACTAAAAATGTATACTGCTGTACTATAAATATAAATAGACAAACTACTGTATGTTGTAATATCAATCAACAGAAATAACAACAGTATTACAGTAGATACAGAACTGTACTGTAGATGTACAGTACAGTTTTCTATATTTTTTTTTTGTTAAGTTTTATAAATATACTTACGCGTTAGTTACCCTTGGTGCCCTTTTGCGGTCTCTGTTTTTTCCGTATGCATGATAGCACACGGTGCTTGATGGCACAACGAGGTCAGAAGTAGCTAACCAGCGCTGGATATAAGCAATTCGGTGTCCGTCGTGTACATGTCCTTAATTCGCATGCTGAGATCCTTTGAAATCTTTTTAACAGGCATTGCTGCGAGTAGAAAGAAATACAAACACAAGAATGTATATTCGATGTTTAGTCGATGTGTATTCTATGTGCAGTCAATCCACAAATGGATGGTGTATTTATACGGTAATGACTCACATTAGAGTACGCCCACTTTCAACACCTGTACCTGGTCGCCATGTATAAAAGGTCACACACTTTGCATAGCCCACCACTCCATAATCTTTATCTGAACTTGCCCTTGTCCAGATACTGTACTGCATTGTGCCACCTGCTTCCATGGAGCAACCCCGTTTCTATTGACGCAAGAACCCACTCACCTCTGCCATGCCTGTCATGCTGAAAAAGCGAAAGGCGGTTGCCGTTTCCACGCCAAGGGCAAAGCGACAGGCTAAGGCCAATAAAGAAAACCTTCTGCTGACCCCAAAGCTTAAGGGTTTTCTTAGACGTAAGCCTCATTATGTGAAGAAGATATACAGTGATGTACTCTCGACACAAAACGATTGGCAGCCAAACCATCGAATCCGCAGACCACTTCCTCCCATATGCATCGACGACTCTGCTGTACACTACCGACACGTTTTATTGAAGCACGGCTAGCACCGCAAGCCAGGGGATGCCCCGGCGTGCTAGCCGCACTCCCTCAGCGTGCCGCGCATCACCGATGCGCGGTCACGCGTCATCGGGTGCCTGCGCCCCCTGCACGCGCGTCCAGGGCTCCCCGAGGGAGCCCTGGTGTCCCGCGAGGTGGGGGACGGCGGCAGGGGGTTCCGGGGGACCCGGAGGACCCAGCAGCGGGAGGAAGAAAGCCCCGATCGGAGGGCGCTCCTCCGCTGCTTCGGCGCGCGCCCGGCACCCTCTGGCACGCGCCAGGTTACTGCTGCGGCCAAGAACGGGCAAATGCTCGAATAAACTCGGCCGCAGCAGTAGCTGTCCCGGAAATCTTCATCTCGTCTTCTCCACCCCCATCTTCTCCGGTTCAATCTGACGATGCTGCCGCCTCTGAAATCCACGGGTCACTTTCTCCTTTGCTCTTAGACGACTCTGCTTCTCGCCCGGAAATCCAAAGGTCACCTTCTCCATCCCTCTACGACGACGCTGCCACTTCTCCTCTACCGGGTATCCACAGGTCACCTCCTCCACTCTCCATCGATGCCGCTTCTGTCCATGGAACCCCCATCTCATCCTCCGTTGCACCCATCCCCCCAGATGTCCAGGCGCCATGCACAAGAAGCAGCTCGTTAGACCGGATGCTCAATGGGATAAGTGTGGATCTCCCCGGGAACTCTATTGTGCTAGCAAAGATAGATCTGCTTCTGGAGACAATGCTAAATGTGGAGCAACGGATGCTACAAATGCAACAATGGATGGATCAACGGATGGAGAAGATAGAGGCTGACATTGTTTGCTCGGTGCTAATGCCCCTGTTTCCCCGACGCCGAAGCAGGGGGGTGACATTAATGTGATGAATGGGACCTTCGACCCCCTTCCATCACCAAGCACCCCCCCCCCACCAGAAGATGTAGTGTATATGTATGCCGTTGAGGAGGACATGACAACCCCGTCAAGACAAAGCCAGGAGACAACACGGCGACCATGACCGGAGGAAAGCTTCCTCCCAGACAACCTACCATCGCCCGTCGCCTCAAGCACACCCGTTCCCAAAGACCTACATCCGCTCGCATCAAAACAGTGCCCGACATCACCCTGTGCGATCTGCCACCGGGGCTCAGGGAGATGTATAGGGTGATGAGTGCTGGTGTACCCCACAAGTATGCCTTGATCAATTTTAAGCACCATGTTCCCTACACGTTGTATTGCGAGTGGGTGTTCAAAGTGAACTACGAAGGAAATCACGTTAAAAAGGCGCTTCCTGTCAATTTAAGGAAAAACATTGTGGAAGAAATGCGAAGCTTTTATGCAGTTACAGATCCTGTAATGAAAGGCGTTCGAGACTACATTAATGGCGTTTTGCGCCATGCAAGGAATCGGCCATGGCTGGACAACGTGGAGGACTTTCAGTGAGACCATACTGTTGTGCTGAACTGTATTGTACTGTACATGTTTTGCCCTACAGTACCTGCTGTACTTAAACAAAGGAGATGTTGTTGTGTGTTTTTTTACACAGGACATGCACAACTCCAGTCCCTGAGGGTCGCAAACAGGCATGGTATTCAATGTTGCCCTGAAAACCTGCCCTGTTTGCTGCCCTCTGGGACTGAACTGGTGCAGGTCTGACTGAGAGTGTTGCGCACCATCCCACTGTACTGTTCTGTATACAGTACTGTGTTTCTTTAATAAAGGAGATGTTACTTAAAATGCTTCAACATTGTAATGTATTTGTAAATAAATGTTTTTGAGCTGACTGCACCAATAACAGAACATGTTGATTTGTCTTACTGTACTGTGCATTGTTTCCATTTGCTCCTTTGATAGTACTGTATAACAAAATAAAGAGTAACAAATGTCGAGGCTTGCTGCACTGTTTTTTTACTGCCTGGTCGCGCAATTGGGTTGGGAACTAGGGCAATTGGTGTGGGAACTAGGTCAATTGGCGTGGGAATTTCTGTTCCAGGGCACCTAGAGATAAAATTCTGCCACTAGATGTTAGGAACCCCCTCACTTGACCCCAACAGGGTC
This sequence comes from Ascaphus truei, assembly GCF_040206685.1. Taxonomy (NCBI): domain Eukaryota; kingdom Metazoa; phylum Chordata; class Amphibia; order Anura; family Ascaphidae; genus Ascaphus; species Ascaphus truei. The sequence continues at coordinate 90,633,430 of NC_134486.1, read as the reverse complement.
CGAGCAGTAATGGCGGCAAGAAAGGGTCACGCCGGCGAGGAGGGTCCTACCATTGAGCGTAATGGCGGAGAAAGCTTTGAACCGGCTAAGTAAGAATGAGCAGAAACCTGGAACCCACAACTCCGTTTCTGTTCAACCTAGAGGGCTCAGATTCGGTCACCATGTAGTCCTAGTTGCGGCAGGATTGCATGGCAAATTGCGACCCTCTAGTGGCAACAGAACGGAGTCAGGGTAATGTTAAATTTCAGGTTTCTGCCATTGACTTGCATGGCAGAAAAAAAGCCACTTTGGTAATGTGCTTTTAAACTGTCTTTTGGTATCTCCGGTTCCGGGGGTCGTGCAAGGCTGATATTTTGCCACTATGGCAAGGGTCCTCCCGCATGAGGACCAGGCGAATTTCAACCCGCTCAGACCAACAGACCGGATTATTTTAAATTATACTTATATATTTATATATTTTTATTTTAAAGATATTAAAGAATGTACTGTATTGTATTTAAAACATGTGACTGTAAACCATACTGACTGACAAATGTTTTCACACCCTGATGAAATACAGTATCAGTTTACTCTCAATTCTCACAGTGCTGTGCACATCAGATTTACATTTCAAATTCGAGAGGGGATTTTTTCCAAAGCGTTACCATTAAAACAACAGGCCTCTAAGGGTTGGGGGAGGGGGATGGTGTGATTAGACGCAGGCGTACTGAGTGTTTGTAGCTCGGCTATGGGCGGATTAAGAACACAATGGCAATATGCAGAAGATTAACGACCCAGTGGAGAGAGGGGGTTGGTAGGATAGGGTGACTCAGCCGATTGACGCTTGGCTAGGGAGGGATTTAAAACTCTGGAGAGGTGTGGCTGAAATAGTTAACAGCACTGTAATTTCAAAAGGCAGTTCATCATAATAATTTGATGAATAAACCCCCAAAGACAACCCCCAAATACAGAACATAAAAAGCAAGTCACTTTAACTCCCTTTGCCCCATGCACCAAAAACAAACAGTAGATTTTATATACAGTATATATATATACTGCATATACTGTATACTGTATTATAAATTAATATTCACACAGTATAAACGTCCATTTTTCAGGTATCTCCATGTTTTACAAATGTTTTGTGGCAGAAGAATTTAATAAAGGCTGCAGTATGTATTATTGTGTGTTGACGGTTAGAATTGCTGTGCACTTTAAATGTTTCAACATTGTACAGTATTTGTAAATGTTTTTGTACTGACTCCATCAATAAAAGAACATGTTGAATTGCCTCACATTGTTTCCATTTGCTCCTTTGACAGTGTAACAAATGTAGATTCTTACTGCACTGTTTTTTTACTGCCTGACCGCAAAGCCGCAAGATCGGCAACATTGTAAAAAAAAGAGCAAATGGAAAGAGTATTTGTAAATAGATAAGGGCGGCGAGAAAATAAAAGAACATGTTGAATTGCCTCACATTGTTTCCATTTGCTCCTTTTTTTACAATGCGTGGGAACTAGGTCAATTGGCGTGGGAACATCTGTTCTAGGGCACCTAGAAATAAAATTCATTTTGCCCCTAGATGTTAGGAACCCCCTCACTTGACCCCAACAGGGTCCGAGCAGTAATGGCGGCGAGAAAGGTTCACGCCGGCGAGGAGGGTCCTACCATTGAGCGTAATGGCGGAGAAAGCTTTGAACCGGCTAAGTCAGAATGAGCAGAAACCTGGAACCCACAACTCCGTTTCTGTTCAACCTAGAGGGCTCAGATTCGGTCACCATGTAGTCCTAGTTGCGGCAGGATTGCATGGCAAATTGCGACCCTCTCGTGGCAACAGAACAGAGTCAGGGTAATGTTAAAGTTCAGGTTTCTGCCATTGACTTGCATGGCAGAAAAAAAGCCAGTTTGATAATGTGCTTTTAAACTGTCTTTTGGTATCTCCGGTTCCGGGGGTCGTGCAAGGCTGATATTTTGCCACTATGGCAAGGGCCCTCCCTCATGAGGACCAGGCGAATTTCAACCCGCTCAGACCCACAGAACGGATTATTTTAAATTATACTTATATATTTATATATTTATATTTTAAAGATATTAAAGAATGTACTGTATTGTATTAAAAACATGTGACTGTATACCATACTGACTGACAAATGTTTTCACACCCTGATGAAATACAGTATTTCAATTCTCACAGAGCTGTGCACATCAGATTTACATTTCAAATTCGAGAGGGGATTTTCCAAAGAGTTACCGTTAAAACAACAGGCCTCTAAGGGTTGGGGGAGGGGGATGGTGTGATTAGACGCAGGAGTACTGAGTGTTTGTAGCTCGGCTATGGGCGGATTAAGAACACAATGGCAATATGCAGAAGATAAACGACCCAGTGGAGAGAGGGGGTTGGTAGGATAGGGTGACTCAGACGATTGACGCTTGGCTAGGGAGGGATTTAAAACTCTGGAGGTGTGTGGCTGAAGTAGTTAACAGCACTGTAATTTCAAAAGGCAGTTCATCATAATAATTTGATGAATAAACCCCCAAAGACAACCCCCAAATACAGTACATAAAAAGCAAGTCACTTTAACTCCCTTTGCCCCATGCACCAAAAACAAACAGTAGATTTTATATACAGTATATATATATACTGCATATACTGTATACTGTATTATAAATTAATATTCACACAGTATAAACGTCCATTTTTCAGGTATCTCCATGTTTTACAAATGTTTTGTGGCAGAAGAATTTAATAAAGGCTGCAGTATGTATTATTGTGTGTTGATGGTTAGAATTGCTGTGCACTTTAAATGTTTCAACATTGTACAGTATTTGTAAATAAATGTTTTTGTACTGACTCCACCAATAAAAGAACATGTTGAATTGCCTCACATTGTTTCCATTTGCTCCTTTGACAGTGTAACAAATGTAGAGGCATACTGCACTGTTTTTTTACTGCCTGACCGCAAAGCTGCAAGATCGGCAACATTGTAAAAAAAGAGCAATGAGCGCGCAATTGGCGTGGGAACTAGGTCAATTGGCGTGGGAACTTCTGTTCTAGGGCACCTAGAAATAAAATTCATTTTGCCCCTAGATGATAGGAACCCCCTCACTTGACCCCAACAGGGTCCGAGCAGTTATGGCGGCGAGAAAGGGTCACGCCGGTGAGGAGGGTCCTACCATTGAGCGTAATGGCGGAGAAAGCTTTGAACTGGCAAAGTCAGAATGAGCAGAAACCTGGAACCCACAACTCCGTTTCTGTTCAACCTAGAGGGCTCAGATTCGGTCACCATGTAGTCCTAGTTGCAGCAGGAATGCATGGCAAATTGCGACCCTCTCGTGGCAACAGAACGGAGTCAGGGTAATGTAAAGTTCAGGTTTCTGCCATTGACTTGCATGGCAGAAAAAAAGAAACTTTGGTAATGTGCTTTTAAACTGTCTTTTGGTATCTCCGGTTCCGGGGGTCATGCAAGGCTGATATTTTGCCACTATGGCAAGGGTCCTCCCGCATGAGGACCAGGTGAATTTCAACCCGCTCAGACCCACAGAACGGATTATTTTACATTATATTCGCGCAATTGGCGTGGATCTATTTATACTGTACGGCCGGAAAACATCAGCATACAGTACAATATTATCCATCAAAATCCCCCCATTAGCCGTTTTCTTTTCTGAGGAAAAACAAAAAGAAAAGTTTTAATGTACAGTAATGGTCAGCCCCCTAAAGAAGTACCCAGCCAGCCCCACCAAAATAATACGGCAACAATACAGAACTCACCATAGAATTTCCCATTCAGCTGGTGCCGGCGCCGGTCCACTGCCAGTCCAGCATTCTTCATCATCCACGTCGATAGTTTGCAGCGGGACTAGTCCACCTGTAGTCAGCAGGTGAGGCTGGAAATCACTTAGGTACATGCAAACTTCATCAAAACTGCACGCGAAATCCGACTCAGGCTCAGGGTTGTCACTGACAGTGGGACCGTCATTGGAAGCCAGTGCTGGTGCTGGTGCATTGCTTGGCAGCGACTGTCGCTTCTTAGTTGGTTTTAACATGACCCTTCGCCTTTTGCCGCCTCCATGATCATAGATACGGGAAAAATCCGGTGACACACCAATACCCTCCAACAAATTGGGGCTCAATACGGTGAAAACAGGGATCGCTACATAACCTTTTCCTTACTGCACGCTTCCACGTATGAGGAGTTGGCGAAAATTTGTAAAAGTCATAGTTTTATAAACAATAAAAACAAAAATAAAAAATTAGTCAATTCAAAAGAAGCATTTGCCAAAAATGCATTGGCTGTCACTATATTTATCTGTACCCTAAATGGGCACAGATTAATACATTAGCAGTCAATGGGCAATCAAAAACATAAAAATAAATAAATACTGTACAATGAAAAAAACTGAAAAAAAGACATTTACTGTACATACATTCAATATTTATCTTACCTTTAGAAGTCTTCACCCTCCGAATCCTATTGTATCTGCAAGCTCTCGTACTATAACGTCATCACCCGCAATCCAACGCCATCCACCTTGAAGACCACCAAGTAAAAAAAATCTTCTTTCTTAAATCTTCTATCACCGTCTTCTTTCATCATCTGTCATTATTTTCTTCTTTTTTTTAATCTTCTTTCTTCATCTGTCAATCCAAAGCCCCATGGTTAATTGAGAAAATGATGTTCTCTCATCGGCTTCTTGGAGTAAAATTAGATGTACAGGCCTTATATATTATTGTACAGCTCCATTTTGATTGGACGCAGTATCATGTGTCTGCCTCTTTTTTTTTAAGGATGTGACGTCATCTCCAAGGGAGGTACGTCAGATCCTTAAGACCATTGGGTGCTGTACCATGTGATAGGTCACATTAGTTCAAAAGGACGTGACGTCACTTTAAGGGATGACATCACATCCTTAAAAAAAAAAGAGGCGGGCACATGATACAGCATCCAATCGGATTGAAGCTGTACCATCTGACCATTAAAATGGTCAGTAGCAGCTGACACCAGCATCACGCCAACTTTCCTGGCGTGAGGCTTTTTGAGAAATTCGCCATTCTAGAGCCGCAATAGGCCTCGATAACCTAATCGCAGCTACTAGAATTTTAGAAAAAAAACGTATACAAGCTCCAGGAGGTCTGGAAAAATGCCTCAAAGGCAATAATATAATAATAGGAGTTGACACCGGAAAATAGGGATTGAAGGGCTGCAGTTTAAAAATAGCAGATTAATGGGGGTAACAAGGGGGAAACACAGTGGGGACAATTGGTTGTGATATGCAATCACTAGGTCCCCCTAGCCCCGGCTATGCCCGGTGTGGAGTACCCTTTACTCACGATGAAACACCGCCTTGATCCCCCTCCTTCCAGCTGCTGCCCTGACGCTGCCAGAAGCGTCTCCTCCAGGCACCCGGTGGTGAAACAGATCCTCTCAAGCAGCAACAGAACAAGGTAAGAATCGATTATCTAGCCGCTCCATAGCACAAAAAATAGGCACTCACCAGCAAAAAGAGGTTAAAAAGTCAGCTTTAATGAAGTACATAAAAAACAGAAAAACAAACAGTACTAACTACTCTCCCACGTGTTTCACGCCCACTGTGGCGCTTCCTCAAGGAGTTTGCATGAGTTTCAGAACCTGCCGATAAGTGGCTTATCGCCGCTCACCTGGTGATTTTTTTATGATAGAAAAAACACTCCAACGCACAGCCAAAAATAGAGTGGGTCCCACACCAGAATACTGTTAAAAATGTAATCTTTATTGGTCCATGTTTTAAAAAACGGAGGTAAGTACCCTCCTACGCGTTGATAAAGTACCACCAGGTACGAAATGCGTAGGAGGGTACTTACCACCATTTTTTTTAAACATGGAGCAATAAAGATTACATTTTTAACAGTATTCTGGTGTGGGACCCACTCTATTTTTGGCTGTGCGTTGGAGTGTTTTTTCCTTTGGACTTCCCTTCATTCTCCTGGTTGCACACCTATCAAGATACACAGGACTGGGGCAATACTATATGTGAGTACAATATTACCTTATGTTTTCCTGAGGACTCTCATAATGAGGCTTTAGGTCTGATTATCTTTAATCTCAGCCTTTAAACTTCAGAGACAGAGATATCCTACTATTGGTGTATACACTCACTACGTGCTATGGTTATTATTACATACCTCACTAGCCCCAGTTACCTATCCTTTGCATCTTCTTAAGGACTTATATCATTTATCAAGATTGGATACAAATGTTGGAGCCATATCACTAATCTTCTCTACATGATTTTTTTATGATGGCTGAAATTTTTGGCGATTCATGTGTTTATCGCCCACTTACCTAGGCTTACTGAATAGCAGTAGGCATTTTGGCCGATAAGTGGCTTATCAATGCTTATAGAATAGGCCCCACAGTCTTATCTGTCCCAACTTGAATTACACAATATATAATGTTGATATGATTGCAAGCCGGTCTTGTTTGACATGGAGAAAGCACCATTTCCCATGCCATGTACAGTACAAATGTTGTTAGACCGATTAGGTTAATGTATAACGGTTTTTAATAAAGTTTGAAACTGCAAAAGTAGACATGTACAAGGTCATTGGACGAAGAGATGTGTACAGTACATGTTATCTTCTATTCAAAGAACTGCAACAGTAGGTTATTTCTGAACTGTAGCATTCAGTGTATCATAGGCGAATATATTCAGTGTGTCACCTGCCGGCCTGGCACTGAACTGCAAAAACACAAATAATACATTTTCTGGCTGACCACAAATGAGGTCCATGTGGCTCAGTTCGGAGAGGCTGCAGACTAGGTGCAGAGAACAAAGTGCTCATGCCGCAGCTTAGCGCACCGTCCGAACATAAAGGATGTGTAACAGGGGAGTTATCCCTGTTCAGGAAATGTGCCTCTAATCCAGCAGTGTGGTGGTTATCTGCTGGTAGTCAATTATCCAACACCACCTGCCTGTTTAGCTTCTTAGAAAAGCCTGTCTTTTGAGACAGGAAGAGAGATTGTTCCTGAGTCTCACAAGCTGTGAGACTGGCCATTTGGACAGATGTCTTGAGCCTGCCAGAAGAAATAGCAGAGCTGCTTGCAAGACACAGGGGAAAACACCTCTAAACCTGAATGCTGACAAAACCTTAGGAAAAAGGCAGCAACCCAGGAACAGAGAAGACTTTCCCTCCAAACAGATGAGACTTTCCTTTATAAGACTTTTGGTATATCTGCTCATGTCAAGATATATGTTTGGAGCTGGGAGACATGCTTATCTAGAGAGAGTTGTGGACTGCATAAGTTTCACTATAAATACTCCCAAGTGAATAGAAGCTTCGTTTGACCCCTTGTTTGGATGTTTTTTTCTGATGTTAAGGAAACAGGTGCAATAAAAGCCTTATTTAATTTCACCATAAGAAGTCTCCCTTGCATACCTCTGTGCCCGTTCCTCCTACAGGATGCTATATATTTAAGTATCTTTGTATGTATCCAATATTTATGTTGGGTGGTTGCTATCTTTTCTCCTTGTGGTTTCACCAGACACTTTGAACTAGCAACCAGGAAGTTAAAGTGGTCTATTTTTAAAGGAAGCCAGGGGGAGGGGGCAGTGAAAAGTAGAGGCTAAATGTGTGCTGTAATAGGGGTGCTACCGAGCAGCTGGTTTAGCTCACTGCTACATTTGCTGCCTAAATACCAGAGGTTGTGGCTCTGATCTTGTTGGGCCTGACACCAGTACCCCCGTCCTGCAAGGTGCCTTAGGCTTGTCAATATCGGTCTTATAGAATTGTGGGATGCGAGTCATTTAAATATACTTTGCGTATCTCCTTAGCATATCTCCTTAGCATATGTCCCAGGTATCTATGGTGTGCTCCTTTTTGAGCACGTGTCTCACAAATATTTTTTAGGAGATATATATAGTTCTTGGGACTCTATTGTTAAGAGCCAAGATGAGTTATTTTTTTTAGCAAAGAATATTCATATCTAATTTTTAAAAGCCTCTTCTTTTTCTTAAAAGTTGTGACTATTTCTTGCATTTCCAAAGTGGTTTCACTGTATACTGAGTAAGTCTTAACAAATTTTTATTTTCATCCCATTTATGGGTCAAAAGTTGTATCTGTGTACCTGCACTTGCATAGTAATTCATGCATTGTTGTTTTCAACAATTGTTAAGGACTTGAAACTTTTAATGTTAATGCAACACAATTCACTATATTTTTATAAATATTCATTTGTTCTTTGTCTTCAGGAAAGTCACTATTTCCTTCACAATTCATTTTTGAGACATTAGTTTTTTATCAAAACTATTATGGGTTACAATATGAAAATATTGGCATATGTCAAAAAACATTTACCTGTTCTAAAATTCCTATAACCGGTGGGCAATTACACCACTGTCACTAGACTTCAAATGACCAATTAGAATGTTAACAAAATACCCTCCAAATCACCTCCAAGTTAGGACTATGGGACAGAATACTGTAGAATATTGAAATTGAACTGGTATAATTTTTGACAGACTGATTTAGTAACTAAGTAAGGCAGAGTCAGGATGGTAAAACTGAAGAGTCAGTTTTTATGAGATGCTTTCATTGTCATTAAAGAAAATCCCACCTTAGCCCTTTGCTTAACAAGACAATCTTGCAGCAGTCATTATGAGACGTGATCCTGGCTTGCCGTCAGAGAAAAACAGCTTGCTAGGTCAATGAGGATTACACCAAGTTCACCTGAAGGATGTAAGGCAGTCATTCCAGTAGCTACAGGCCAGGTACTAAAAGAGAACATCTAATGTGTGTATGATATATTACTTTTTCATCTAAAGTGTTTTGAAAAATCAAACCATGACCACTTGAAAAATAAAACCAAATGTTGTGAATGCTACTGTACAAACAGAGGTCCTCAGTTATGAAAAGACAATAAATGGAGGAAAGATAAACGTTGTCCAATGATTAACAATTGTTTGGTCCTATTCTGTGATAGCACCTATTAATTAAGATAATAGGATGCAGAAATACCAAGCATAAGAAACCAATTTGAATATGAGTTATTTGTTGAATTCCTGCTGTCAAAGGTAATATTTGGAAAGTATGTCTTTAGCCACTTACAGTAATTATTGTATATTTAGGTGATGAACATTATTGAAAAAATACCGTATATACACATATGTCTGTGTTATTTATAATTTTTTATCTAATCTCTTTTCAATAAGCCTATTTGTGAATTGTTGTTTATACAGTCCAATTGATGATGCAGACTTTTTTCCTTATGTTTTTCTGTTTAAACTAATTATGGGGCAATCAATAGGCAAAGAAATACATGGAAAGAAAATTCAGGTATACAGTCTGTTGTTCCAGCATTAGATGCTGTGTGTGGCTCAGGGAAGGTCCTCCCTCTCCTGGCAGCAGACGCACCAGCTATTCCACCAAACGTAACTCCTTGAAACCACGTGCCCTACGTGTACGCGTTTATTCCGATTGACGGATTTCATCAGGGGGTCCCACAGTGAGGTCTGATGTATTGAAGTAAACATTCGGCGAGCAGCTCCTTGTTAGCGCATGGGTTTACCCATACAATGCTTAATTTGCATTGACAAATTTAGAGTGTGCATTTGTCTTGTGATTTTTTATTAAAATTTTGTTACCAGATTTTACACATGGATCGGGCGCTTTTTCTCCAATTTCTCCAATAGAATTTGCTGGGAGGTTGCTGACCCCAAAGAAGAAGCAGCCCGGATGTTGTAATCTCCATACAAAATCATCAACTTTTTTTGTGGAAAACACATATATATATTTTGTTAGTTAATTTTTTACACGTTTTTTTTTTTTTATGTATTAATTTTTTTTTTTTAACATTTTCATTTTTTGGTTAATACATTTCACCTAATCATATTATATTTTGATAATCATATTTTTCAGTGTTTTTAGCAATAATAGTTCATCATTTTTTATTCAATATATATTTTTAACACACAACAATTATACATACAGTATACAATTTTTACATTTTTTATATTTTACACACACTCACCATCAATACTTATGACCACCATCTGAGTTCCTATATATATTTTATAATAATACATTTTTACAATTGTTTTATACAGGTCATCTGTGCTAACATTTGTTGTGGTCTGTTTGTTGTCAGGAGTCTACTGTGGGGCTAGTACACACGCAGGCGCTGTTGAATCTTTCAATATATATATATATATATATATATATATATATATATATATATATATATATATATATATTTAGGCACATAGGAGTAAGGCTACGACAGATTTAACATCACACTATTGGTCAATTGAGAGTGACCATGCTGGAGCTTAAAAAGTCTTCCAACCAATGTTAGCATGGAAATCATCCTTACAATGTTCCTGTCTACATGTTTTCTAAATTCTCATGGTCATTCCAAATAATCTTTAATATTTTGAAACCTCCTATATAATTTGTTGGCAGGAGAAAAAAAGCCTGTATGCCCTGATAAGTTAATAATACTTTCCAATATTTAGAAATAATAAATCTAATGTTCCAGACTATGCCTGTATCTGTCATGCAGAAAAGGAGCAACTATGGTCCTTGTTTTCAGGCTCCCTCGCTGCAGCATTTAATTTAACTGATAGATGAGCTATGCCTTTAAATATCAGACACTTCCCAGTCTCCTTTGTGAGCAGTAAAATCAGGATCCACCATCATACCCTCTCCTTCTTTTCATACTCCCTTCTCCTTTGTGTGGGCCTCTATCATTTGTTACCAATCATTACCAGTTCATTTCACTTCATTACCTACAGTATGTACACAAATAACAAGTACAAATTAATTTGTATTTACAGTATTTACTCATTCTTCATTTAATGGTGACTTAAAAATTAAGGTACTTACTGTACTATATAGGACTTTTATTCAGGTAGCCAGTTACAGGACTTAATTATATATGGCGTGTGGAGCCTTAACACATCATAATACATTTCTCAATACATAGATATATATGCACATATACATGAATTGTATACCTCAACTTTTAACTTCATTTTCCAGTTTATTTTTAGTTTTGATTTTCATGTTGATCAGTGTTTTTGGAGATGTATGTTATTTTTTACTAATAATGCATAATGTATATAAACTACTACTATAAACATGCTAATGTATGTAGTTGTTAAAAAAAATAAAGTTAGTTGCTGTATCAGATAATATAAACTTAATAGCAGATTAGCAGGAAAATAGTTGAACAGTGAAGCACCTATTGTACATGGAGTTTCCTGAAGGGATTTTGCGATTACATAAATGCAAAACAAATACATTTAAGTGTAAGGATCCCACTACTTACCATTTTGAATGCAAAAGTACTGTATGGACAAAATGAAAAAGAACACAATAAAGATATGAGGCAGTGAAGTTAAGAACAATTCACACTTGTAAAACTTGAAGATACTGCAACATTAATATAAGTTATAATGTCCATGAGAGTTCTCTACAGTAGCTCTGGGATTTATCTGAGTTTTAGTTTATATTCAGGTCCATGATACCATAATTCATTTTTCATACTTGATACGCCTCAATTTTTTGCATTTAATGTTAAAATACTAAAAACTGGTACTGATTTTGATTTTTCCATGTAAAGTGTCACATGTACTGGGCAGCGTGGTATAGAAAAACAATACTATACATATAATAAATTAGATGCCTTCAAGAAAATAAAAAAAGTTTTAAAAAGAGAACATTCCTTATCTGTTCCAGATTTGTGTTCCACAAATCCCTCTACCACACTATTCCCAGTTTTGAAACTGGAAATGCAGTTTAGTAGCCAATAACATACACTATATGAAACATCATGCAAAAATAGCCATGTTTCTATATCAGTTAAATTTGCTCTCTATTATTCAAAATACAAAGTAATGGTTTTTGATAGTTTCATCTTGTTCTGCCCAAATACATTAAGGTAACATTCTTGTATTTGTCATTGATTTCTATATTTTCACTAAGCAATGTATGCAAACACAAGTTAAGAAACCTGCATGACCTGGATTACTTTTCTTTAAAAAAGACCAGTTACTACTACTGACTGCTGTTCCGTAGCAGTTTGGAGACTACTTTTGAGGCTGTAGAAAAATTCTTCTCTTCCTCCCCTTCTTCCCTGCCATCAATCCCATTAAAACGACAGCAGACAGATGTTAGCCTTTACAAAGATCAAATAAAATATATGGCTCCAGGGCTTTTCATCAAGTAGCGTAGTAGTCTATACCAGACATGGGTACCTGCAGTAACCTCCTCCTTATGAACCATACACAAATCAGTTTGGCAGCCATCATAGTAATCTCTGTACAGATAAAGCAAGTTCTGAAATGGATTTTGACAGTGTAATTCTTCAGTTGAAGAATATTTTGATTCAATGATTCTAATTGCAAGTTATGTTTGGAGTGGTTAATAAATTAAACAATACACCAGCCAATGAATACCAAAGAATAGTATATTATTATTATTATTATTATTATTATTATTATTATTAGTAGTAGTAGTAGTAGTAGTAGTAGTAGTAATAATAATAATAATAATAGCAAATTCAGTTTTGTTTTGATGAATAAAGATGGGTACTGTACTATCACTGGTGTTTTGGTTGTAAAAAAAAAAAATCTTGGTTTAACCAAAACCAGATTCATCTTTTGTTTTGGATTTTTACCAATTTATGTGAAAAATGTAAATAAACAAATTCAAACTCTTTATGTAAAACCCAGAATTCCTCCACCCTACCAATATTCCCTCCTCCCCACCCCATCAACAATTCACCTGAAACAGGGAATAGCTACAGTGGAGTCCTAGAACCCAGCTATTATCTTGTCGACATGTCTAGTAAATTATTAGTAAGGATGGATACTTTCTCTGGTGTTTTGGTTATAAAACATTTTCATGTTTTGGTTTTTAAAGTGGTTTTAGTTGTAAAAATAATTATTTTTGGTTTTGGAAATAAAATTAAAATAAGCAGGAGCTTTCTAAAATAGCATTACGAAGCAAGAAAATATTCTTAAAATAAATATGAAATTAGCTTGAAAGAAGGCACAAACTGTCACCTCAGACTGGACTTAAATGTCACAAAGAAAAAGAAGCATAGCGGTACTTGCAGATGCAAAATTGGATATATTTTAATATTACATCATTACAATATTACAGTACATAATTACAATATTACATCAATCAACTTATATACTCCTACAACCACTACCTATAGCTCCTCCCAAAAAGTTCCAATTTCTCCTTATAACTCCCTAACTGTTCCTTTAAAAACGTTTCAATCCTTTCACTGAAGCAAGTAAAGCAAAGTTATGTACATTGAGGTAAATTGAGACAATATGAAATTAACACATCAACTAAAGTCATACAAATGCCCATGTTTGACCCTGAAAACATATCTCCCAAAGTCCCTTTTAGATCATAAGAATGTGTAACCCCTCTAATTAACCTCTTATTAACACCTACTGCTGAGAGAGTTCTCCTTCCCTATACATTAACCCACATGTGGCACTAGGTGAGACAACGGCAGACAGACTACAGTAATGTTTATAGTATAATTATATTTATAAAGAAATCAGCAATAGATAATCAGGTACCATATGATCCTTAAGAGAAGAATCATTCAATTCATGCACAGTACATATATGAACATAACAATCCCCACAAAATGCTGTGCAGGTGAGTGGCAGTGTCTTTCCCTGTGGTCACCCAATCATGGGTATAAAGGCCTGTGTCATGTGTAAAACAAAAAAAATAACAATTAAATAAAACAAACATTAAAATACAATACAAAAAAATAGTACATTTATTTTCACTGTGGTTATTTATGCCCTCAACTAGGGGAACAGACAGCCAGATTGGCAATCAATGGGCACCCTTAAAAATACAATTAAATAAAAACAAACATTAAAAGACAATACAAAAAACAATAGAAAAGACATCCATTGATTGCCACTGTGGATATATATGCCCTCAATGGGGGGCACAGCTAGCCATATTGACAATCAATAAGCACCCTCAAAAAATACAATTAAACAAAAACAAACATAAAAAGACAATACAAAAAAAAGTAGAAAATACATCTATTGATTGCCACTGTGGGTATTTACAATTTAATAAAATACAATCAATGTATTTCTTACACTTGCCAGGATGAAGGCTTTTATCCTCCTCATCCAACTGTGGCACCAACAGCTCTTGACACACAAAGCAATGATCCTCATCTAAATCACAGCATGATGCACAGAAGTCCACGATCCTCAGTTGCTTGAAGAAAAGTCACCAGTCAGTAGATCTTCTTTATTCTTTTCTTTTTATCTTCATCCTTGTCTTTTTTCTACTCTTGAACAGGTCCAATAAGAGAAGTTGCCACACCATCTTTTTGCTGTCAAATGAGACTTCATGACATATTTGACAGCTTTCATCAAGTTTTTCAGGGAATGGCTTCACTACAAAACCTGATATAATTACATAGTACATCCACCAATCGGATTGATGGATGTACCATGGGATGCCTTACATTTTTTGGAGTGATGTGGCATCAACTCAAAAGGAGGTAAGCGATCTAATCAGGGGTTACAGGTGTTTTAATCATACACACTGGAGCAACTACCCCCTTCACCAATTCCCTCTACTCCCAACAAACCTGGTGTCATGGGTGAATAGGCAATTTACACCTTTTTACCAGGATCATTCATTGAGCAAAACAAGGTAATAAAATAAATTGAATTTAATTCGCACAAATTTGCTTACACACAATGGAACACAAAATACAAACAAAAGACACGCTTACTGGGGGTCTGGGGTCAGAACCTAGACTTTCCTGGGGTCAGGGAACTCTAAATAAGAGTTTTATCCTGACTTGGACTAAGCTCGGAATTCCCTGGAACTCAAAGCGCCATGAAGTTCCACACGCCATTGCTCCCTTCTCTTCTGAGAACTTGGACTTTCTTGACCGCGAGTTACCACCAATCCTCTGGAACTCAAATCGGCATGAAATCCCATCCGCGTCCACTACGTTCGATTTTGAGAACTTGGGTGCAAAAGTCAGGACTTAGTTTCTGTCAGTCAGGCTTTTAGGCTTGAAATCTAAGCCGGTTGCTCTGCTATTCACGCAAGAGCAACTTTGAAAAGTCTGCCCCTGGTTCTCGGTCACCTTGGCCCTTAACCCAGGGTTTCCCTCAGCTACAGGGATACCTAATCATCCCTGTGCTCCATTCTCCTATCTGGGCTATGCTGAAGCAGCTCTTTGACAAAGGGCTTAGCCCGAAATGCGTCAGAGTGGGTGGTTGCTCCTTTTATGGTGTCTCCCCTTGTCGACCAATAAAGTCGTTTTTAACCTATGGTGGAGGAATGGGAGAAATTCCCAGAAGCGGCGCTTCAGCAGATGAGGTACAAAGATAAATGGTATATACTTATAACCAAGATACGGAGAGGTATGTTGCAACTGTTAGGAGTATTGGACCCAGTGCAAAAGCAGGAGTATGTCATGAGATATAATGTCTTTTGGTGAAGGAGTATCCAATGCCTTATGGCACCTCACAAGACTTAAAACTCTTACCTGCAGCACTGTTACCGGTCAACAACTCCCCTTGGATCCATTGATGGGGAGATACAATACTCACTTCTTTGATCCTTTCTCCATAGGTGCGTGCATCACGCAGAGTGAGTAGACAAGAGCTTGAGATCCATAGATTGCAGCGGAGCACAGCTGAAAGATGGGGCCAGCACCAGCAATGAAGGGTTAAAAATATAGATTTATTAGTACATGGTATGAACGGGGGGGAGACAGAACACACTCTGACGCGTTTCAGGCTATGCAGCCCTTTATCAAAGGGCTGCATAGCCTGAAACGCGTCAGAGTGTGTTCTGTCTCCCCCCGTTCATACCATGTACTAATAAATCTATATTTTTAACCCTTCATTGCTGGTGCTGGCCCCATCTTTCAGCTGTGCTCCGCTGCAATCTATGGATCTCAAGCTCTTTAACCTATGGTGTGCTGGTTCCTGCTATTTGTCCCTGCGCTGTGCTCCACTTTCCTCCCTAGAGGCTGTTTTTTCCTGATCTTCAATCAAGCTGGATGCACGCTTACACAAAGTTCCTGCTGTTCGTTATCACTCTACATTAACAGTGAGTGGACTGTGGTATTATTTGGCTGGCTTCTGACTGTGTCATCTATATGTTCTGTGACCTTATCTGAGTGTGGTTGGTTAAAAGGGGACTGTATGACATTGGTATTTGTGTCCCCCTAGTGCCATCATTGGCAGTCACGTGTTTATGAACTATAGATTGGGATGACAATTCATGTAAATTCTTCTGGAGCAGTTTCGTTTAAATCTGTATACCCAGGATCAAGAATATTGATGTCCGTTACCTATGGGACTTATTATATGATATACCTGCGGAATATTTCTGTTGCACCATGATTGGACTCCATGTCCTGTTTTTGTCATACCCTAGGGGTGAGTCGCGCTTGCGTTTTCAAGGGGAGATATTGCCGGGACAATGTGCTACTTGTATCCGAAAATCAGGCATGATTCCCGGGTACAATTATGGGGGGACAGACAACTCCGGACCCCAACCTTCTAGGCATATTCTGTTAACAGATCCTCCGCAAAAAAAACCTTGAAACTCAAACCCTAGTAATCCCTGCTCACTGGCATGCTGGAAAAGGAAAAAACACATAAAACACTTTTATTGCATACATTATAACAGAATGATACAGTGTTACAAGGCCCAAGAGCTAACTCTTTTGGACCCTTATACACGGATCAGGGGTAACCAAAACGGGCTTAACCTTTATTTGAGAGCCTAGTTACCCCCTATCAGCACACCTGCTGAACCACATTAATATTAGGTCCGGAGACCTCCTGCTTCCTGAGTTAAAGGCCCCGGTATCAGGCTCCAGTATCTCCTGCACGTTTAAATGTCCCGGTCACTTTGGCTGTGACGTGGGAGAATTAAACTTGCAGGAGATACTGGCCTTTAAATCAGAAAGCAGGGGGACCTTAAATTCATGTGGTTCAGCTCCCCAGAACCCCACTTCAATACTATGTAATTAAAATCAAATAAAAACAGCTCGATCACCTTTTAGAGCTGTGCAGTTTCGTCTCTCACTGCGTAGATCTTCCAGACTGGTGGCGGCCCGGTAGGATTAACATAGCGGGAGTCCCATTCAGAAGCAGCGACCCCTTCTGTGTTAATCGTTATGGGCAATTTGTCTGGCAATGGAGAAGCCGTGATCGGGCCAGTCAGGTGTAAGGACCCACGCTGCGGGGACTCCCGCTACCAGCGCCTCCTTACCTCTTCTCCCCGCTGCCTCTGGTTCCTGGCGGCATTCCCCAGTCCTTGGCATCTCCCCCACTGCTGCTCCCGCACTTCCGGCTGACGCGCGGACCCAGGCTTCCCTTTTCTGGCGCCGGAGTCTGACCCTGCCTCCTCCAGTGCGCAGCATGCATTGGCGCGCTTTCCTGCCCCTGCTCCACCAGGTCCGCCCCCAGGCTCTTCTCCCCTATCGGGGCTTCCCTTGGGCCGCACCTCTGCTCCTCCCTTTCCCCTGATAGGTTCCAGACCACTATTTAGTCTACCCTCACCATTATCACATTGCTCTGCATAGCTTCTGTATCTTGGTGCTGTCTGTTTCTGCTTAGCTCTCTTGTGTTGCAGTCCCTGTTCCTGTCCCTGGATTCTCTGCTGACCTCCCTGGATTTTGACCTTTGGCTTTGGACTTCGACCATGCTGCTCTCTGGACCCCCTTGGATTTGGCTTTGGATTCTCTACCTTGCAGTCTTCTATATCCCTTGGACTCGGCTTACGGACCCCTACTACACTGCTCTCTCTGCTCCACGACCCAGGCTTACGGACACTCTACCACGCTGCTCTCCCTACACCTTGACCATTGGCTTACGGACTTTACCCTTCTATGCTGGAATTGGCAAGTACTAAACTCTTTCTATTTTTGTTCCCTGAACCAGCTACGCTACTTCCACACTCTGGCCGTGCCCCCGTTTACTGTTAGGTGTGTGGTATTTCTCCCTTCCACCTCAGTCCCGGGGTCTCGTCTGGCTTGTGGGCAGGCCGAGCGTTACATTATGCAGAGCCCATCAGACCCAGACCCCCCTGAGGTGGAAGATATCCTAACCACTATCTCCAAACACTTTACCTTTTTGGACAACCAGGTTACCGCTCTTAACCAACAGGTTGCTACCTTAACCTCTCAGATTTCCCAGGTTAATGTCTCCAGTTCCGTTATCCTTCCCACTGTCGCCCGTGAAGGAACAGGCTCTTCGGAGTTGTGAATCCCTACGCCTATTAAATACGCTGGAGACCCGCTTGCATGCCGTGGGTTTTTAAATCAGTGCGAGATACAATTCGAACTGTCATATTCTTGCTACCTCACGGACCGAACCAAGTTAGCTTAAGTTTTCTCCCTTCTCACCGGGGACGCCCTGGCCTGGTCTTCACCAATCTGGGAGCTAAAACCTGAACTCACTTACAGCTTCCCCAACTTTAAAAGAGAGTTTTCTTTAGTCTTTGATACCCCTGGACGTAGTGATATGGCAGCTTCCTCCTTGTTCCAAATTTCGCAGGGTCGGACATCAGTGGCACGTTACACTCTGGAGTTCCGGACAATCGCAGCTGAGACTGACTGTAACGATGGGGCACTTTCTGCGGCTTTCTGGCAGGGACTTTCGGAATCCTTAAAGGATGAACTGGCAGCTCGTGAGAGGCCATCCTCATTGGAGGTGTTAATCGCCTTATGCATCAGGGTGGATCAACGACTTTTGGAGAGGCGGGATGAACGCCAACATCCTCGTATTTCTGTTTCTATGCCTTCTGCTTCCAGACGCTCCTGAACCCATGCAACTGGGCAGCCATTAACTTTCTTCTAAAGAGCGACTACGTCAGAGGAACGAGGGCCTGTGCTTCTATTGCGGATCTCCTGGGCACATCTTGCCGCGTTGTCCCTTGAGGCCGGGAAACGCCAACACCCAGTGAGGTATGAGGGGATCTGTAACGATGCGCGGAACACGCCCCCTGTGGCGTGTTCCTTCCTTGCCTGTTTACTTCTGATCGCCGCCCTCTAGCTGCGAGTCAAGATCCTGTGTCTTTAAGGATTCTGAAGCAAACAACGCAATCTTGCTTCCTGGCAAATCCTGCCCTCTTCCTCCTTCCTCTTCCTCCTCTCTTTCACTTTATCTTTGCTATTAGTCATTTTCTGCCTGCCCTGGTGCCTGCTAGTACTATCATCGCATGCTGTTCCTGAAAGGACCTCCTTGGGACCTTTACTTATCTCCTTTGGATTGCGGAAGACTGGGACAGTCACTCATATACTACTGAGGTTAGTTTACCGTCGGGTAGTGTAGGTACCTGCTTAGTAGGGTTCACCTTGACGTGGTAGCAGGCTTATAATTCCTTGGCCAATGGATTAGACTAAGAACCCTTATGTTATATTTAGTTTCGCTGCACCTTGCTGTTTCTGGCACTATGCCTTTAAGGAGGCTGGACGTCCTCCAAGAAGCAATCCCCTTGTGGATGTTACCTTGTGCTTTGGACTCTACCTCCCCGGCTCCTTCCATGTTCATGTTCCTAATTCCTGGTTCCCGTTCCAGACTCCTGTGCTGAAGCGTTGGCTTCCCGCAACCCCTGCATTGGTGCCTGAGAGCGCGCGCACTCCCGCTCTGCTGTCAGAGCATGCGCGCACGTGCAGCTGGATCACACATGTCTTTGAGCCAGGCACCGCACCTTCGAACATGATGCACATTATCCTGCGTGCGGCGCGGTCACGGGACTACATGCGCCGATCCCCAGCTGCGTGGCAACTCACTCCCATTCGTATCCCCTGTGGCCTCCTCACCTCGCTAACGGGTCCTTCCCTTTCTCTCTCGCTTGTGTGGAGAGCACAAGCGTGACAGGATCTCACTGGGTACCATCTCTTCTTTCCCCTCTCCTGCACAGGATCTCCCCAAGCGCATCTTACTTCCTGTCCTCCTTAAGTACGCCAGCGTTCAAATCCCTGCCCTGGCCTTCCTCGATTCTGGATCCGGAGGGAATTTCATGAATCATGCTTTTGCTATCCAGTACAACATTCCTCTAAGGGAGAAGGCCATTCTGGTGGGGTTGGAGGCTTTCGATGGTCGACCTCTTCAGCCAGCCTTTATTTCCTTGGAGACACTTCCCATTGAACTTTCCATGAAGGATGGACATTTGGAACTCATGTCTTTTGATATCATCCATTCCACTTCGGTTCAACTCATTCTGGGCTTACCATGGCTACAACTTCACAATCCCATTATCGATTGGACTGCCGAGTTCCCCGTTCAATGGCGATCACCCCATTTGGAAGTGCCTCCTCCGTCCGCTGCTGTATTGGCCGTCTTGGAAACCTTTCCCCCGCAAGACGCCATCCTACCGGACGTTTATTTGGAGTTCCTGGACGTCTTCAGTAAGACTAAATCCGAGGAGCTTCCCCCTCATCGCCCTTTCGACTGCCAGAGTGACTTAATTCCGGGTGCCCCTTTTCCTAAAGCCAGGTCTTATCCATTATCTTTGCCTGAGACGGAGGCCATGGCCGAGTATATCGCAGAGAACCTTCAAAAAGGCTTCATCCGGAAATCAAACTCTCCCGTCGGAGCAGGATTCCTTTTTGTAAAAAAGAAGGATGGGACGCTTCGCCCGTGCATCGATTTCCGTGGCCTAAATAAAATTACCATCAAAAATCGCTACCCTTTGCATCTTATCCCCAAGCTCTTCGATAGGCTGCAAGGCTCAACAATTTTTTCTAAACTTGATTTACGGGGGGCCTATAACCTGATTCGCATCCGCAGTGGTGACGAGTGGAAGACCGCGTTCAACACGCGCATTTGTACTATGAGTACCTGGTGATGCCGTTTGGGTTGTGCAATGCCTCTGCACTCTTCCAAGACTTTATGAATGATGTTTTTCGTGATCTGTTGAATTCTTTTGTGATTATCTACTTGGATGATATCCTCATCTTTTCCAAGACCCTCGAAGAACACATTCTCCATACCAAGATGGTACTCTCTCGTCTACGGGCCAATAAGCTCTACGGCAAGATGGAAAAGTGTGTCTTTCATCAATCCTCAACCACCTTCCTGGGATACATTGTCTCGGACCAGGGGTTCACCGTGGATCCAGAGAAGCTCAATTCTATACTCGAATGGCCAAAACCTAATTCCTTGAAGGTGATTCAGCGTTTCCTTGGCTTCGCAAATTATTATAGGAAATTTATTGCCGGTTTTTCTACTTTGGAAGCACCCATTACGGCCCTTACCAAAAAAGGGGCCGATCCTTCCTCGTGGCTATTGGAGGCCAGTCGTGCCTTTGAGTCTCTTAAAAAAGCCTTTGTCTCGGCCCCCATTCTGCGACATCCCATCCCCACCCTCCACTTTATCTTGGAAGTTGACGCTTCCGACGTGGGAGTCGGTGCGATTCTCTCTCAAAGAACCACCCCCGAAGATAAACTCCACCCCTGTGGGTTTTTTTCAAAAAAAATGTCTTCAGCAGAAAGAGATTACGACGTGGGGAATAGGGAGTTGTTGGCAATCAAGATGGCATTACAATAATGGAGACCTCTTCTGGAAGGAACCAAGGAACCCATTCTGATCCTGACGGACCACAAAAATCTTTCTTACATTGACGGTGCCCGTCGTCTTGGGCCCCATCAAGCCCGTTGGGCGTTGTTCTTCTCTAGGTTTTACTTTACCATCTCTTATATTCCTGGGACAAAGAATATCAAAGCTGATGCATTGTCCCGTCAGTTCATCACTGAGGAGAAGTCACAGGACGTCCCGGAGAGTATTCTGTCCCCCCCATTGTTTATCTCTGCCACCTCCTTTGACATACTGGATACAATTTTGGAGTCTCAAGCACAGGTCCCCAAAGGACTAGAGGTCCCTGATGGACGTCTTTACGTACCCCCACGTTTTCATCTTAAAATTCTGGAATGGGGTCACTCCTCCAGATCTGCCGGCCATCCCGGCTTTAAGAAGACTACGGATCTGATTCGGCGAACGTTTTGGTGGCCCAATATGGTAAAGGACATTAAAGCTTTCACCTCCTCTTGCCCAGTCTGCGCCCAAAATAAATCAGTCCGTCAAAAGCCTTCTGGTCTACTAAACCTCTCCCGGTCCAGGACCGTCCTTGGAGTCACATTGCCATGGACTTCATCGTGGATCTTCCCCCTTCTTATGGTATGACTACTATTCTAGTGGTTGTTGACAGATTCTCCAAGCAAGCTCATTTTGTTCCCCTCAAGGGTCTACCCAATTCTAGTACTTTGGCTGATATATTTGTAAAATAAATTTTCCGTATTCATGGCGTTCCATGGTCCATTGTCTCAGACCGTGGTACTCAATTTGTTTCGAAGTTCTGGCGTGCATTTTCCCTTCTTTTTTCCTCAGGCTAACACCCCCAAACGAATGGGCAGACTGAACGTATGAACCAGTCCATTGAACAGTATTTGCGCTGTTTTTCTTCCAATTCTCAGGATAATTGGGCAGAGTTACTTCCTTGGGCGGAATTTGCGATTAACTCTCTCAAGAATGAGTCCACTCAAGAATCACCGTTTTTGTAAACTATGGATTTCATCCTACCCGCCTACCTATGCACTCATCCAGGTCCGGAGATCCTGCAGCAGATGATAGGGTAACCACCTTACAGGGGTCATGGAGGAGAATTCAAACTGCTTTACAGCAATCTTTCTTAAGACAGAAGAGACAAGCAGATAGGCTTCGTCAGGAGGCTCACAAGTTCGTACCTGGAGAGAAGGTCTGGCTTTCTTCTAAAAACATTAAGTTAACTGAAGGCCCCAACCCCTAAACTGTCTCCCAAGTTTCTGGGCCCTTTCTCTATTCTGAGACAAGTTAATCCTGTGGCCTATCAGCTTCGGTTACCTCCCTCCATGAAGATTTCACTTCAATCATCTTCAATGTCTCACTGTTGAAACCATTCATCCAAGGCACACGATTTACTCATCCTTCACTTCGGCCTCCTCCCGCCATTGTACCAGGACAACAGGAATTTGAAATTCAGTCCATCATTGACTCTCGCATCTCCAGGGGCAAACTCCAGTTTTTGGTCCACTGGAAAGGATACGGACCTCAGGATCGTTCTTGGGTCTCGCATGCTGATCTTCACGCCCCATCTCTACTCAAACAATTCCACCAAAAATTTCCCCTCAAACCTTGGATGGATCGTCTGGAGTCTGACCCTCGAGGGGGGGTACTGTAAGGACCCGCGCTGCGGGGACTCCCTTTACCAGCGCCTCCTTACCTCTTCTCCCTGCTGCCTCTGGTCCCCGGCGGCGTTCCCCGGGCCTCTGCATCTCCCCCGCTGCTGCCCCCACACTTCCAGGTCACGCGCGTCCCCTTTACGGGTGCGTGCAGACCCAGGCTTCCCTTTTCTGGTGCCTCGCCTCCTCCAGTGCGGCACACGCATCGGCGCGCTTTCCTGCCCCTGCTCCACCAGGTCCACCCCCAGGCTCTTCTCCTCTATCGTGGCTTCCCTTGGGCCGCACCTCTGCTCCTCCCTTGCCCCTGATAGGTCCCAGCCCACTATTTAGTCTCCCCTCACTATTACCACATTGCTCTGCATAGCTTCTGTACCTTGGTGCTGTCTGCTTCTGCTTAGCTCTCTTGTGTTGCAGTCCCTGTTCCTGTCCCTGAATTCTCTGCTGACCTCCCTGGATTTTGACCTTTGGCTTTGGACTTCGACCACGCTGCTCTCTGGATCCCCTTTGATTTGGCTTTGGATTCTCTACCTTACAGTCTTCTATATCCCTTGGACTCGGCTTACGGACCCCTACTACACTGCTCTCTCCGCTCCACGATCCAGGCTTATGGACACTCTACCACGCTGCTCTCCCTACACCTTGACCATTGGCTTACGGACTTTACCCTTCTACGCTGGAGTTGGCAAGTACTGAACTCTTTCTATTTTTGTTCCCTGGACCAGCTATGCTACTTCCACACTCCGACCGTGCCCCCGTTTACTGTTAGGTGTGTGGTATTTCTCCCTTCCACCTCAGTCCCCGGGTCTCGTCTGGCTTGTGGGCAGGCCGAGCGTTACATCAGGTTGCGTTTCACTTGCAGTCTCCTTAAAGAAAACTGTTTAATAACAACGAGTGCATCTGTACAGATGCAGCGGTAGTTATTCGCATATTTCTCGCCGCCGTTTTCGTAAAGTCTGCTGTATTCCCTGCGGCATTCACTCGTTAATCTTCCGTGAAGGCTGTCAATCACACGCATGTTTACCGTTGTTGATTCTCCATGATTACTTTGATTGTGATTTGTTTGGGTGCTGTTCTGCGTGGTTATGCCAAATGGCAATAGTGAATGTCTTTGCACAGGGCAGCCAGTGAGTTTTGTGTAGTCAATTTGCAGGTGTTTTAAAAACTATACAAAAGAGTGGCCACTACAATTATCCATTGTAAAGTGACATTGTTCGCTGAAGACGTTATGAAATGTAGGCATTTCATAATTAAAATCTCCACAGTATACACAATGCTTGTCTCGTTATTCTACATTGTATGCCTGCACTTGCAGAATGGACATACAAAGTCAAGTAATGTCAAGTCCTTATACCAAACCACAATGTAGTTATGCTTTTTTTTATATTTTCTGCAATTAATGTTAGAACAGATAAGACGGTGACTTTAGCAGAGATTTACGCTTGAATTGAAATGATTGAAAAATATGAATTCTTCAAATTTTCACCGAACCAACGTGGCTGGAAGCATTCGGTAAGGCAAACATTAACTAATGAGGATGGTTTTTATTGCACAGCCCTCCACTGGGAGATACCTGTACAAGAGGATATTGGTCTGTGCTTTCAGCTTTTGCTAATATGTTTGCTCATGGTGACTGCAAAAGAAGAAAAGTCGGGTTTCCTCCATTTAAGATTTGTACAATACCTGTACGTTGTACCTCCCGACCCATACAGGTTTCCCAATATTATTGCAATAGCGAGCCTGAAAACCTGGTGAGCAGCAATCCTTGCTACCCACAATTCTGTACCCACCTGACATTGGGTCATCTCCACCCGGTTGGAAACGTATATAATGAAGATAAATATAATGCGGACTACATCAGTGACCCCAGCTTGTACGCACAGTACACCTCTGACATTGGATCATCTCCACCCGGTTGGCAAAGTTTGTAATGAAGGTAAATATAATGTACTATACAGTATTAACTTTCATTCCCATGGGTGGGCGCTAGATTTTATGCGTGGTCGCGGCAGTTATACAGGTCCCAGCGCTCTACCACCAGGCATTTAAACTAAATGCCAGGGGATCATGCAAAGCCATCGTAATCCACTTATAGTATTTTCCCTTCAAGCAATGCGTCGTTGTGGTAACCCGGCGTCAAAGTACCATGGCAACGTGATGTCCCATAACCCTGTGTGCAAAGTGGAGCATGCCCCCCAGGGGGGCATTGGATATGTCTGGGGGGGGAGGGGACGGGTGGTTGCAGAGGCCCGGTGCTCTTCTCTGAGGCATTTAAATTAAATGCCGGGGTCGTGTAGGACCTCTGCAACTCTAAACTTACCTTGACTCTGCCGGCGTCACTCGTGTCCATGACAACTATGCGTCAAATGATGCTGCGGGTCACGTGACATCAATGCTTATACTGTACACATGCGCATGTGAGTGTGACTTGACGCATGCTCACTACCGGAATTTATAGCTTAATTTTTATTTCCAGAACCGTTCAAATTATTTATTTCAACTATAATCCTGCAGGCTCATCACAACATTATGTACACCAAGATGAAACATTTTTGTTGCACCCCCCTGATCACACACTCACAATAGGACATCCACACACAAAGACACATCTGTACTAATGTTTCAGGTTTTGACTCATCTTCTTTTAAATTACAAAGGGGTTTAGCTGAGTCAGGGGTTTAGCTGAGTCAGGGGTCTAGCTGAGTCACCTCAGCCGGTGTAAACAACTTTTTTGTAATTGAGAGAGGGGGGATTAGGACAAATTATTGACTGTTATTATTCACACAGTACACATAGCTTGGACATTTCCCCCCATCCAGAAGTGTTGCATCTGTGAAAGGAAACAAAATGGCTGTAGGATTAGTGAATTGAAGGCCTTGACTGGCTAACACTACTGAAAACCACACAAAACAAATAAACTACAGTATAACTTGCTGTACATGTAAACTATAATGAATTTTTAAATAAAATAGGTAATACATACGTCTAATACAAATACTATACATACAGTTCTGTATATTATTAAGTATATATAGTGGTGCGTAAGCACAGACATAAAATGGTTAACGTTCAATTACCTTTAATAGAAGGCTAACATTTAATCGGGTTATTGTCAGTACCATACTTACCTGTACTACACTTACTGTACCTGTACTTACCTTACTACAGTAGAGCACACTACTGTACCTTACTACATGCCAGTGGCATTCCCATTGCGCTTTAAAAGGACAGGCAAAACGTTGCTAATATTGTCTATTTAGTTGTTGACTATCTTTGACAGTCAGTATGTCTTTCCAGAAACTCATTATAGTGTACCTTCTATTAATTCCTCCTTTTTGGATGGTTTAACAACTTTTCTTACATGATCCTTCAGCTGATGCCATACCAGTTCGATGGGGTTATAATCTGGTGAACTGGAATAGATGGGGAAAAAATGGTGGATAAGTAGAACAGATACAAACAGTGTATGATAAAAAGTTCATATACACTGGATCAGTTACTCCAGTTGCATCTTAACCCAGTTGATACTGCTAGCAAGAATATACAGATGCAGCAACCAGTATCCAATCACTTGCCTTGGTAAAAATTAAGGCATCTCACAATAAATGCCTCAACATGCCTCAACATTTTTGTGAGATTCCTAATGGACCAAAGGATTAACACAGCAGGGATACCTGCAGTCCCATTCAGTTTGAATGGTATTGCATGGACCCCTGCTGTGTTAATTTGATGGGCCATTAGGAATCTCACAGAAATGTTGAGGCATTTACAGTGAGATTGCCCCATATTTTCCAAGGCAAGTGATCTAATACTGGTGGCTGGATCTGTAGGTAGTAGAGGCAGTATGTCTAGGGTCATTGTCCTGGAAGAACCGGTGACCACCAGATGGGAAATCATGCCTAATGTATTCAACAATACGGGTGACTATTTGCTCTTGGAAAAATACTTTGTCCATGATTCCTGGAACAAGAGAATAAAAAGTGATGTTAAAACGATCAGGGTACAGAATAAACTACAGTTGTACTGTACAGTGCATAAGGCTACAGCATGTGACTTTGTACATTATTTTATCCTCAAATATGATGATGCATCCTGGTCCACATCTAGAGATTGCACCCCCCAACTACATCTTCACTGGGTGTTTGCGGCATGGCTTCAGAGACAGGCGTCCTTTGTTGTAGAAAGCAAAAGTGGCAAATCTCTCTAGAGCTACAGTTGTCTCATCAGAAAAGATGACATCCTGAAAAGTCTCACCACTTTTGATACATGCGCATGCTTTGTCCATTCTTTTCACCTTGTTGGCATCCCATATAATTGGGTACGCTCTTTGAAGACAAGGAAGAATTGTACAGGTTCAGTAAAACCACTCTTTTACCTACAGTACAGTAGTGTACAGTACAACACTTTGCCTGTACTTTCCTAACTACTGCACAGTAATTACAGTATCAACCCTGTCTGTCACTCTGTTCTGTCACTTTGCATACTACAGTATTGCATTATACTATACAGTACTTTATTACAGTAAGACACTTACTTGACACGTCCATATTTCCATCCCAATTGGCATCTCATCACCCTGATACTGGTCTTAGATGCTGTGATATTGTGATTGTTGTCTAGAACAGTCTTGGCTCTTGCTACACAGTGCTCATCATTAGCCTTGCTGATTTTGTCCACCAGATGCTTTGCTGTCCTACAGTTTAAAGGAAAAGAGAAAAATTTGTGGGGCCAAAAAATAGGTCAAAACAAATACATGACATACAGTACTGTATACAGGATTCTAAAAGAATTGCAAATACAAAAATGAATTTTGATATGCAAGACGCTTTTACAGTAATAAAAGCAGCAAGAGAAAAAAAAACATTTTATATATTCTTCTAAAAGTAGTACTTAAATTTTTTGGCTCTAAAATAATTGCAAAGAAAACAAGTAAATAAAAATGCATTTTCATGTGCAAGATGCTTATACTGTACAAGTAATACAGTAATTACCAGAATGAAAACAAAAATACTTACTCGGTTGTGACTGGGGGACTCCGCTTTACACTTTTTGCCTGACCATGGGCATGATAGCTGACAGTGCTTTATGCTAAATCGAGGCCCAAATTTAGTAACCAGCATTTTATCTTTAAAATTCCATGTCCTTTCTTGTACATGCTGAGATCCTTTGAAATAACTTTCTTCCGCATCGCTGCTTTAGAAAAGAAATCAAGCACAGAGGAATGTATATTCGATATGTATTCGATGTATTTTCAATGTGCATTGAATCAACAGAGGTGATGGTGTATTTATAAAGTAATGGATCTCATGTGACAGGTTAATTATTGTATACGCCCACTTTTAACACCTGCAGCTCGTGTCCATGCCCGCCAAAAAATTCAAATAGGGACACATTGCATAAAAGGTGACACAAATTGCATAGCCTCCCACACACTGATCTCTATCTGAATGAGCACTTGAACAGATACTGTATTGTGCATTCTTCCATCTGCTTCCATGGATCAACCACAGACGGAGGAACCTGCTTTCTTCTGCTGTGCCGACTACGAGAAAGCAAAAGTCGGAAGCTGTTTTCAAGCCAAAGCTAAAGGTGCCTAGAGAAAAGGTTCCGAAGGCTCCCTAGGCAACGAACCCTGGCCCTTATTATGTGAAGAATAAAATGGCCAAAATCCACAAGGGTCAACCTGTTTGGACGGTCACCAGAAGTGCCCCTGCACCCGCCGAAGCAGAATCAGACATCCTGGACTTTTCTCTGCCATCGCCCACCACCACCAATTCGAAAACATGCACCAGCTTTGACCCATTGTCCACCGATGCTCATCCAGAAACCCCCAGCTCACCTTCTCCAGCACCCAGCAATGCCGATGTAAGTCCCGAAGCCCACAGCTCACCTCTTCCAGCACCTAGCCACGCAGATGTTCATATGGGTGACACCAGCACTCCTTGCACAAGATCCAGCTTGGTCACCCGCATGCTGGATGTTTTCAGTGGTATCGAAATCACTGACAACTCAACAGAGCAATACAGGGACCGAATGGAGGCCAAGATGAATCGTCTTTTGGAAACCATGGAGAATATTGATAGGTGCATGGGTGTTCATCTGGATAAGATTGAGAGGAACATCGCGGGGTTCTATTCTTTGCTTCGAGTCCCTGCCCCTGTATGTCCGATGCAGGACCAGGAGGGTAGCCTGGATACGCCTTATTCTCCCATGGAGGAACTGCATACCCCCCGTGCACCTTCGCCCCCCCCCACGCTCACCCTCTATGTCTCCAGGACAAATGTATACCCTTCTGTTGGAAAGCATCCTCCCCCGCCCACTGCCAGAAGCACACCCGCACACCCAGCACCCAGGATTGCACAGCTCCCAGACATCACCCTGGGAGACTTGCCCCAGGGGGTCCGGAAGAACTACAAGATCAGATCTGCTGGTCTAGCTCAGAAATATGCCCAGTTCATCTTTAGACACCACATCAGTTTTGACCTGTACAGCGAGTGGACCTAAAATATCAATTATGAAGGCAATAAATACAAGAAGACGCTTCCATCAAATTTTAGGAGAACAATTATGGAGGAAGTGAAGTGCAATTTTTAAGCTACAAGTCTTCTTATGAAAACCATGAGAGACAGCATCAATAGCCTTTTGAGGTACACAAGGGTTCTTCCCTGGAGGTCCAGCTACTTGTTTGATGACTACTAGTTAAAAATGTATTTACAAATTAAGATGCGCTGCCAATGTTTTTAATCTTAAAAAATAAAACAAGACAATCCAATCGAGGAAAAAAGCGGAGCACTGTGCTCCGCTTTTCTCCTCGGTTGGATTGTCCTGCTTATACCTCGTCTCAGCGTGACGCACGTGGACCAATTTGGACAGCTTGCAGATTACACCTGCTGTGAGTACGCCTATATTCCTTCTTCATTTGGAGAGACTGTCTATTAGAAGTGTGTTACTCTAGGGAGTTAGTCCAGGACCTTTGACAGGATAGTATGTTCATATACATTCCATTCCTGTCCATCCCATAGACATATTGATTGACTCCCCATCTTTGAGTATACATATATTCAAACCAACACAGTGGCACTTACTCAAACCTGCATGGTTTATGTTCATCACAAGTGTTCTAATTTCTAAGGACGTTGTCATATGAAGCTTGCGCACTGACACAGAGAACTCAGTTTCTCACTATCAATGAAAAAAATAAACTTTTGATTTTTTTCAATTATTTCATTGTTTAATGATTATTTTCTCTTTTGCATGTCTGGAGCTGGTCAAAGACAACGTGAAGGAACCCCCTCCCTCCCCCTTGGTTCTGGAATCTCTCCAAGCAATACTGCCAGGTAAGACACAGTGCTCAAATCCATGCATGCCATGTCCCTTCCCAACAACCTCCCCAAAACCTAAGGTACTGTAAACCTTTAGTCCTATTGTAAAGTGCTGTAGCCCATTTCATGCATGCTTTGTCTCCTCCAACCCCCTCTAAAATCAGTAGTTACATGGCACTGTAGTCATAATGTACTGTTCCCCATGGCATGCCCTTTTCCAACAAACCCCCCAAAACCTAAGGAACTTTAAAACCTCTAGTCCTACTTTAAGTTGCTGTAGCCCATACCATGCATGTTTTGTGTCCTCCAATCCACCTCAAAAACAAGAAGATACTGTTCAGCAATGGACAGTACTGGCGTCATGTTATAATATTTTTTTTCTATTTCTGTTTTCTATTTTGCATATCTGGAGCTGGGAAAAGACAACGTGCAGGAACCCACCCCCCATGGTGCAGGAAAATATCCCAGCAATACTGCCATTTAAGACACGGTGCTCAAATCCATGCATTCCATGCCCCTTCCTCCCAAACCACCTGAAACCTAATGTACTTTAAAATCCATGCATGCTTTGTCTCCTCCAACCCCCCTCAAAAACTAGAATATGCTTTTTAACAATGGACTGTACTGGCATCATGGTTTAATACTGTAGTTTTTTCAAGTACAGTAGTCACAATGTACTGTAGTCATAATGTACGGTTCCCAATGTCATGCCCTTTCTCCCCAAACTCCCCAAAAATCTGGACTGCATAATGTACGGTGTGATTGTAAATATATAATATTGTCTCTTTCTTTACAGACAAAGATGTCCAAGAAGCACCAGCCATTGCGAAGAAGAAAAAGACTAGATTGTAAATTTTGAAGAAGAGGCGACTTGGTATTCTTGTATTATTATTTTTACTTTATTATCCTGTACAAATGTGTGTTTACAGTATGTTTTTACTGTTTAGACACTTACAGTAGTACAATATATATATATGTTTTTCACCCACCCCTAATGATTTAGGTTCAAATTTTCTTGTTTACAAGTCTAATTATCATTTATATATAGTATATATATTATTTGTACAACAACTTTGGTACAGGTAGGGAGCCGGTATTGCTGTTCAGGACGTGCTGAAAGGCGCATGCGTGAGCTGCCGTTTGCCTATTGGGCGCTATGTCCTTACTCGCAAGTGTACTTAAAGTAAGTGTCCTTAAACCGGGGTATGCCTGTATACACAGTATAAACATCTTCCAAATAAGGTGCATTTACTGTTTAGATACACTTACAGTAGCACTATACTGTACATACTGTAATATAAAGCTGTAAAGGCATTTAAATATATATAAATATCTGACATACCATATATATAAATCTTGAAATTAAGTTGCATTTAGTGCTTAAATAAACTTACAGTAGTACTATAAATAATGTACTGATGTCATTTAAATACATTCTATCTAAATATGTCTTGACATATACTATAAAAATCCTTAAAATACGTTGCATTTACTGTTTACATACACTTACAGTTCACTGAGGAAGCACACTGCATACTGCACAGTAATGTCATTCTGAAAAAGGTTACATAATGACACACATGCGCAGAAATGTGACACACATATGCGTTTCAACAAGGTTACAATTTGACATACACGCTTGTGCAGAAATGTGATGACATGCATATGCGTTTCAACAAGGTTCCAATTTGACATACATGCATGTGCAGAAATGTGATAACACGCATATACGGTTCAACAAGGTTCCAATTTGACATACACGCTTGTGCAGAAATGTGATGACACGCATGTGTTGGTCCAACAAGATTCCAATTTGACATACTGTACACGCATGCGCAGAAATGTGATGCCACGCATATGCAATTCAACAAGGTTCCAATTTGTCATAAACTTTTTTTCCTGTACAAATGAAACATTTAATTTGTTAAAAATACATTTTGTTGTGTGTGTTCATATTTTAAATCTTCTACAGTTTGTTAATTTTGGTATGGCTAAAAGCTAAGGGGCCTCTGAAAGAACTTCTTTCCCATGAGCTGTATATGAACTCATATTTTTAATCTTCAGATTATAATTACACACACACTTGAAGTACTGTACGGGAATAAAAGACAGGTTGAATTACAATTAGATTTTTTAAGACAACAACTCGCGATCGCCCACTTGAGTTTCTCAACGGTTTTGCAGACAACGCTTAAATGCAATTTTCTGCATTCAATAAAAACACTAGTATACTCGCTTCTTAACGCGGGAAAATGTCAAGACGTGACGCACCATGACCGGGTATGCTAAGGATTACAATCCGTGAAATGTTTGTATAATGGCTACTGCATCTGTATGTATCTGTACGTATTATTGTTTTTTGTAATCTTATATCTATGTCTTTATCAAACTTTTCTTTATTTATTGGACCGATTGCCTTCAATAGATCCACTGTGAGGGCGAGGATGACTTTATTTATTGTATTTATCTAACCATTTATACATATATTGTGTCTACTTAATATATTAATAATTTATACTAACTCACTTGAAACATCTATAAACTCATAAGTAGAGATGGGCACATTTTCTTGTGCATTTTGGATCAGCTTCT
Source organism: Ascaphus truei (assembly GCF_040206685.1). Classification (NCBI taxonomy): domain Eukaryota; kingdom Metazoa; phylum Chordata; class Amphibia; order Anura; family Ascaphidae; genus Ascaphus; species Ascaphus truei. The sequence continues at coordinate 90,600,303 of NC_134486.1, read as the reverse complement.
GATCGTCCTGTTCCGTTTGGCAGCCAATTGCCGTGATTTGTGGATGAGGAGGAGGAGTATAAATAGAGTTGCAGCCTCAAGTTGAAGCCATTTTATTGCAGGGTTTATACAGGTATATGGGTTGGTTAGGCTGTGTTGCTATGTACTAGGATCCTAAAATGAAAAAAAAATATTTACTCAATAATATATTACTTTAATTGTAGTATATTTACTGGAATATATAGAAGCAGTTATTATTACTTTTCATATTACTGTGGAAAATAAGAATAATTATTACGTTTCCAGAAAAGTTAAATTGTAACACTGACAATTTTTAGCAAGGAAAGTCAGTATACTGTACCCAGTGCTGTACTCCAGTGACAGCAAGACCAACAACAGCAGCAATCACTCATAAACTGCCATTGCATAATAATATAGCTCTATAAATATAACTAAAGTGAAGTAATATAATTTAATCAACATGTCTAAAACTAGAAATACTGGTTATAGTATTTTGAATAAATATTTGAAAGGTAAATATAGAGGGGGGGGGTGGAACAGGGGGACATAGGTTTGTGAAAGTCATTGTGGTGGTGGCATTGGTGGTAATGAATCAGATAAAGTTAAATGAAAAGTAGTGCTGTTGGCACTGGTGGATCCAGCAATAACTTGTACTCAAAGTCATCATCATAACAGTCAGGGTAAGTATAAGCGGAAGGAAAATAATTAATCACATTCCAAAAATCTCACCACTCTCCATACCCCCCCCCACCCCCCCTGGCATCTGGTACACAACAATGAACTTGAGAATTAAAAAGGTAACTGAAAGATAATGTTCCAGAGAGTCGGCTATGCCCAAGTCCCTAACTAGCACTTCTGAAACTAAAGTGGATATGTGTGGAAGCATAATATTGAGAATGTTAACAAATCTGTCGTACTTTATGATTCAGCTGTTCAAATACCACTTTGTTATGAATGAGTATTCTGGTCATCATTATTATCATCACCATCATCAATATCACATACATTACATTGTTGTTCCCTTCCACCTCATCAGCATCAACCACAAAACACACTGTTACACAGACTTCATCATCATCACTTTGACAATTGAGCAATCGGGGGTTCTGGTTGTTTCGATGATAATGATGAGGATGTCAACTCCTCCTGGACCAACACCACCTGCACTACAACATAGATGACCATGATTACATTCACAAGTTCGTCCACAAACACCAGTTACAGTATGTCTCACGTTGCCCATACTGTGTGCCATGATTTGAAACTCTCAAAGGATTGTGTTACAGCTACATGTCGATATGTAAAAAAGTTCTGAAAAGGGTTAAGCCAGGTACCTATCTTGGCACATCTTCTTTAAAAGTTCACCACGCTGCCACCACACAAATAGGCAAACCTTGGATAGCCAGCATAAGACAAAGGGGGCTTTTAGCAATAAGACAAAATAGTGTAATGTCAAAGGTGGAGATGGAGACAATAGGTCACCAGCACTATTAGACTTAACACTCTCACTCCCAACACAATCAATATTGTCTCTTGTCTCATGGTGGTATTTGATCATGTCAATTTAGATGATTTTGGTGTCACAGGGATGATGATAATCATTAGCAATGATGATGATGATGATGATAATGATGATGGCGTAAGTGCTAGATGATCTCTTCTGTGCAGCATCAGTTTGCAAATCAGACATGATGATGTCTGGTGGATCCAGCACCTATGACTATTATAAGCAGAGGCTGTGTGTGATTTGAGCTCCTACAAAAGGGCTTCAAAAACACATACAACCTGGTATTTGTTGGTTTGGTTTTGTATAATACATTTCAAAATATGTAGAGCACTGTTTTATTTAAACATTTGGAGTTTTTAAGATATTTTGGGTTATTTATATTAGTTTTCGTTTTACCCCAGGAAATTGTAGCTAAACAGCTCAGCTCACTTTGTGGGCTTCAAATAATACTCAAGGAAAGGAAGGGATGAGGGAAGGGGAAGGAGGGACTCCCGCATCAGTTTTGCAATTTAAACTATAAACAGAGGTGCAATAGGGATAAATAACAGGATTAGCAAAGAAAATTAGAAATCCCTCAAGAATGCACTCAACGTTTTGTATGTAATGTAATGGTTATATTTAATTTAAAAACCTTTTAATTATAATATTAAAACTTGCTGAAACGAAATTGGTGAAAAGAAATCCATGACCAATCCCTATTAGACAGGCAACACACTAACCATTTATCACACCAAAAACAAAGCAGTGTTTAACTGCAATAGTTCATCGCCCCTAATAGATATCTACTGTATGATATAACAAAGACATACCTTGTTAATAATGTGTATATCTCCTAACAATAAAGGTATTAATAATGTGTCACCTATTGTTGGAATGTGTGTCTAAGTTTTATTCAAAAATCTCCGGATTTAGTAATAAACCCGGGGCACTAAATTCCTGATTGGGACAATCCAATGGGACAACTATTTACAAAAATTATATAAAAAACTGCATATAGCATGTCCATGATAGAGAGATTCCAGATATGAGGTCACAAATACACATGGGCGTACTACAGAACAAATATTAGCTAGTTGGTCAAGGGTAATCAATTATATACATGATAAAGTAACAGGTATAATACATGCATAGTAAATTGAATATGGTTTAATGGTTTTTATAAATTGTCTACAATATACAGTAGATACCGTAAAATAAACTGCATCTACATCTGTATGGAAGTAATGTATATTTATTAAGACCTAATAACAATTTACTTACAATAGCACAGCAAGGAGAGCCCCTATGATAACAGTTCATTCAACTTTGGATATATAACATCCACCAGCTTAGTTAATGTTAGGTTATCTGCAAAGCACAATTATTAAGCAGTACAGTATATTCCTTAGTGTTCAGAATGTTGCAAAATGCAACTTCAGAGAGGCACATAAAGTATGTCTTAACACCTGGAGGCACAGGTCTACTGCCCGTATCCAATTATAGCCTCATTAATTAGTATGTAATGTGGCCATTATAGCAATGTGCAACTGCAAAGAGGCACATAAAGTATGTTTTTAAGCCTCGAGGCACAGGTCTATTGCCCATATCCAGTTATAAAGAAAGAAGGGATATACCCAAATTGATGCTGCAAACACTATTGTGTCTGATAATATCCGTAGAACTGTTGAAATATCATCATGAATAATGCAGGTATCTGAATGACTAAGGCAATAACCGTCCATTCAATAAGCCTATATGTGTGGGTGTCACGCGGTCCCTCGTGCGTCCCCGCGCGGACTCTGCGTGCCCGCACTTACCTCTGCTCCGTCCCGACACCGGCTGGCAACCTTCCGCGCTGTCCTCCTCCATCACGCGCCTCTCCCCACACGCGCAGAGCGCTCCCCACGGGAGCGTCAGTCCCCGCTGACGCGCTGCGCAGATGCACGCGCGACGAGTCAAGAGGAACTCATTAGTTCCAGCACTGCCAGCTGTCTCTTCCCTTCCAGCCTAACCCTGGCCCCCGTGGGGGTGAGTCTTCTGTTTCACCCCCTGGGGTGATTGGTTCTTGCCTGCTACTTATGCTTAGCTGTGCCACTAGCACTTCGGCTGAGCATAGACTCACGTTACCTGGTGTTTGCCTCTGCCTTCCTTGTCTTGTTACCTTGTCCTAGTTCTGCTTACCCGTGTACCGACTCTGCCTGCCTTTGGAACCCTCGCTCTCTGGAACCCCGACCCTGGCTGGAACTTTGACCATCTGTATCTCTCCTGCCCTGACCCTGGCTCTGGACTCCGACCATCCGCTCTTCTCCAGTTCTTACCTTGGCAATAGTACCTCACACGCTCTGGACCTCTCCCACATCGGACCCGGAAAGTATACGTTTACTCTGATTTCTCCTGTCCCAGACTCGGCCAGCAAGACTACTCTACATTCCGGACGGGGTCCCCGTGTCTGTGGCTGGTGGCTACTATTACCATCTCAGCACAGGGGTCTCGTCTAGTTTGTGGCGAGCACTGCGTAACATTATGCTCAGCCCCACAAATATAGACCCTGCTGGGGTGGGTGATATGGTGGCATCTCATGCCGCTATGTTCTCCAAGCTCAAGAAGTATTTAGAACAGTCTGACATTCGTATGGACGCACTACAGATAGACCTCCAGACACTCTCTGTCCAAGTGCCGCAGGATAAACCTCCCACCTTTTCTCCACCTCCACTTTCTCCTCCGGTTAACCCCTGCTCTTCTGACCCGCATCTTCCTGTTCCCCATCGGTACGCCGGAGACCCCTTTGAATGTCGTGGGTTCCTCAATCAGTGTTTCATACAATTTGAGTTGACTCCCTGCCGGTTCCCTTCTTCCAGAACCAAGGTAGCCTTCATTGTCTCGCTGCTTACAGGTGACTCGTTGGCATGGGCCTCTCCCATCTGGAAGCAGAGAAGCGATCTCACACAGGACATTGGGCGATTCACAAAGGAGTTTCGGTGCGTTTTCGATACCCCGGGCCGGAAGATCATCGCAGCTTCTTCTCTTCTCCACATCTCTCAAGGGGATCGTCCAGTGGCTAGGTATTGCCTGGAGTTTCGGACAGTTGCTGCTGAGACGTCGTGGAATGACGAGGCCCTCTCTTCTGTTTTCTGGCAGGGTATTTCCGAATAGCTGAAGGACGAACTCACCGCACATGAACGCCCAAGTGACCTAGAGGGACTCATTGCGATCTGCATTCGAGTGGACCAACGACTACAGGAGAGGAAGGCCGAGCGCTCTCATCACCGTCAGGTAAAGCCTAGGACTTCCCTTATTCATTCCTCCTTTCCAGAAGTTCCCGGACTGACGCTCTGGAACCCATGCAACTTGGGGGTAACAAGCTGTCCCCTTCTGAAAAACAGCATCGCCGATCTTCTGGACTCTGCTTATACTGTGGTAATCCTGGTCATTTCATCCCTCAATGTCCCTTCCACCTGTCACCCAAGTCGGGAAATGTCATGGGAGAGGGTGTTTGGCCCAGTATTAAAGGGGTTACACCCCATTTGGCCACCCCCTGCTCTCACTTGGGAAGCAAGGGATTAACTGGACTGCGGTCCAGTAATGTGTTTTTACCCTGCTTCAGTACCCAAATGTGTATTCCCATGTAAAAAATGTATTGTTCCCATTCCAGTGTCTGCACCAACACATACACTGGGATTGATGCGGGAGGGAAGGGGTTAATAGTTAAGGAGTGATTATAGCCCTTTGTTCCACTTTCCCGCCTTTTCAGGGTCGATTTTGCAGCCCAATGCAATCATCCTATGGCGAATCCGGCGATTTGGGCCCGTTTCGGTAGAAGACCTGCAGATGGCTCCCAAGAGGAGGAGCGGCGGTTCCCCATTGGAAGTCAATGGAGCCATTCATTTCAATGGGGATTCCTCGACGCTGACCTCCAGGAACGGGTTGGCAGCCATCCAAACCGCAGACCGCAGAAGCGGATACAATATCTGAAAGAGAGCTTTGATCACACTGAGTTCAAGTTCAAATACAATTGGCGTGGGAAACTTAGGTTCTAGGGTACCCAACCACCACCGGGTTTAAGAATGAAGGACCCCCGTAAAGGGTCGTGCTCACCACAAGGGTCGCGCCATTGACTCTAATGGCGGAGGGAAGAGCCGCGTGGCATTAAAATGGCTAAGTCCAAAAGGGTAAAAAGTGTAAGCCCATATCTCCGGTTCTGTGAGTACCAGAGGGTTGGGATTTGGGTCGACTGTAGTCACTGTTCCGGCATGACTGCATGGCCATTTCCAGCCCTCTCCAATCAACCAGACGGAGTATGGGCAAATGTAAAAAATTGTGGTTTTCCTATAGACTTCAATGGCGGAGTTGCTCCATTGAAAGCCTATAGCGGCGGAGCACATTGACTTCAATGGCGAAGTTGCTCCATTAAAAGCCTATAGCGGCAGAGCCCATTGATTTCAATGGGAGAGTGAAAAGCAGAGATTTCATTTAGCTATAGCGGAGAATCCTGCATTAAAGTTAATAGGGGATTTCAACTTGTTTTTGGTATCTCCGGTTCTGGGGGTCGTGGAAGACTGAAACTTGGCCACTATGGCAAGGGTCCTCCGGCATGAGGACCCGGAAAATCTCAGCCCGTTCAGACCCACAGAACGGATTATTTTAATATAGGTATATATTAAAGAATATACTGTTTTGCAAGGCTGGTATAAAAGCCCGGGAACATTACTGGCTCTGCTTTGTGTTAATATTCAGGGGGGAGACAAGTGGTCTACAATAAACCCTCTGATCAAAGACTGATCACTCTGATTGTGTACAATAGGACGGGGGAACACAGAGCCTGAGTGGTCTGTAATTGTCAATTCATACTTACAGACAGAAGGGTTGCCTGACTTCAAAGGAGTCTTCTAGACATTCCGGTGCCCCAAGGTTAAGGTATGAGGGCTGAAACTCCATATAAAAGAGTGTAAGCCCAATACCCAGTGTCTTTTGTGTCTTTTCGTGATGTCTTCACTTGAACCTGTATTGCTGAATGAATTGCCAACCTAGTATCCTGATTGCTTCATTGTTCAACCCTTAAGTAAGTGTTATTTCTTGTCTGTTATTTGTATATCTTGTGTGTTCACCTTCTTTAAGGAATAAACTATATTTATTATATCTAAGTCGTGTTCAATTCAACCCAGATATTTTGGTGTGTATTATAACCTATCACTAGCTACCGTGACAGGAAACGCCAGCTCCCATTGAGATCAAGAGGAGTCTACATGGGAACGCTCGCTAAATCCTCTACCAGCAAGGAACAACTACCTAGCAGAATTTTGGTTCCAGTCTCTCTTTCGGTCCCTGGCTTCTCGGTCGCTGCATCTGACTTCATTGATTCCGGTTCCGGAGGGAACTTTATTGATCACGAGTTCGCTAGGAAGAATAATATTCTGCTTGAGAATAAGAGGATCCCGGTAGGACTTGAGGCCATTGACGGTCACTCCCTGCAGCCGGCATTTATCGTCCTACAGACCGTCGAACTGTCCTTCCTGGTCGAGCAGAACCATAGGGAGAAGATATCCTTAGATGTCATCCACTCTCCATCGGCCGAGATCATTTTGGGCCTACCATGGCTCCAGCGCCACAATCCACACATCAACTGGCTCAGACCCAGACCCATATCCTGGGATCAACAGTGCTCCATGACCTGTGGCACCCCCCGGCAGACTATTTGTAGTGTGATGAATTCCGAGGATGTACAGTGTTCCCTACCCGACTGTTATTCATCTTTCAAGGGCGTATTTGACAAAGTCAAATCTGAGGTCCTTCCCCCCCACCGACCTCTTGCCTGGGTCCGTCCATCCTAGAGGGCGATCATACCCCCTCTCTCTCCCAGAGACTAAAGCTATGTCGGATTACATCCGAGAGAATCTCCAGAAGGGGTTCATCAGAAAATCTTCCTCCCCCGCTGGGGCGTGCTTCTTTTTTGTCAAGGAAAAGGACGGCACCCTTCGCCCGTGTATTGATTACCGTGGTTTAAACAAAATTACCATTAAAAAACGGTATCCCCTGCTTTTGATTTCCGAATTGTTCGATCGTCTTCAAGGGGCAACCATCTTCTCCAAATTGGATCTACGCGGCGCATACAACCTGGTAAGGATTAGACAAGGCGACGAATGAAAGATGGCCTTTAACACCAGAGACGGGCACTATGAGTACCTTGTTATGCCATTCGGCCTATGCAATGCTCCTGCGGTCTTCCAAGATTTCGTAAACGAAATATTCAGGGATCTTCTCAATGTTTTTAACATCGTGTATCTCGACGATATTCTGATCTTCTCAAAGAGTCTTCCCGAACACATTGCACAAGTCAAACAGGTACTACTACGCCTTCGTTTGAACCACATCTACGCCAAGCTGGAGAAGTGTCACTTTCACCAATCCTCTACCACCTTCCTGGGGGTACATCATCTCGGATTCCGGGTTCATGATGGATCCATCCAAGCTGAGATCCGTCTTGGACTGGCCGCTTCCCACCTCTCTCAAAGGCATTCAAAGGTTTCTCGGTTTTGCGAACTAGTACAGAAGATTTTTTCGTAATTTCTCGTCCATTGTCGCACCCATCTCTGCCCTCACTAGGAAAGGAGCCGATGCCTCTTCTTGGCCTCCCGCAGCTGTTCAAGCCTTTGACTTTCTGAAGAAATCTTTTGTCTCAGCACCGGTCCTGATCCATCCCAATCCCAAACTCCCATTTACTGTTGCGGCAGACTTTATTCTAACAAATCTCCGGTTAGTCCCTGGCTTGTTGCTGGAATGCCACGCTGTTCACCCAGAGCATGCCGCATTCCTTTTGCTTTCCCAGCCACGGGTCATGCCCGGCTGACGCGCGGTTGATGTGTTAATTGATAATGGTTCAGGATTTAATAGGCTGCAATGCTTCGCGTGTCCGCCAGATGGCATAAATTCATGAATTGTAATGCAGTATATATATACAGTATATATACTGTATAACAACAACCCCTATAACCCCTAACATACACATACAGTACTGTATATGCACATCAATGATACTATAGGCCGGCGAGGGCGAGATGTGTTTGCAGCAGAGAGAGATCCACTGCTCTCTCTGCGCAAACATCGGCACATTAAAAATTATTTAAAATACATTTTTATTCATAGTATAGATGTGCAGGGGGTCTCCGGAGCTGAACCGCATTGGTTTCAGGTCCGGGGACCCTCTGCTTCCCGAGATACAGGCCCCTTTATGAGGTGCCGGTATCCCCCTGTATTTAAAGGTCCCGATCACGTGACCGCGGCATGTAAACCAAGCAGAGGGATACCGGCACCCCCTAAAGGGGCCTGTATCTCGGGAAGCAAGGGGTCCCCGGACCTAAAACCACAGCGGTTCAGCTCCGTAGACCCTCTGCACATCTACAGTATGAATAAAACACACACATCAATAAAGAATCATTCCTTACCTTTGCGGCTATGTGCTATGGTAACGAAGCAGCATGAATGTATTTTTAATAATATTGTACAGTGAGCAGGGGGTTCCCTGAGCCAGAAATCAAAACTCAAGGGACCCCCTGCTCCTGCACAATATTATTAAAATACAGAAATGATGCTTCATTACCATAGCTGATAGCCGCTAAGGCAATGAAGGGGTTAACCCACCGTGCCCGCTTTATTGTGGGTAGCGGGGGTGGGTGAAGGGGTATTTGGCCCTTGGTGTGAGTTTAGGACTTGCGGGGGGGTTGCAGGTGCACTTAACCCCTTCACGACCGTAGCAGTTAATACGGCTATGGTCATGAAGGGGTTAACCCCTCCCGCTACCCCCCCGCAATCCCTAAACAACTACCGTTGGGGCTAATACCCCCTTCACCCACCCCCGCTACCCACAATAAAAAAAATTCACACACAGCAGCCGCCCAAAAAATAAATAAATAAATCTAAATAAATATTTAAATACATGAATATGAATAAATAAATTTAAAATACATTTTTATTCATAGTGTAGATGTGCAGGGGGTCTCCGGAGCGGAACCGCTGTGGTGTTAGGTCCGGGGACTCCCTGCTCCCCGAGATACAGGCCCCTTTATGAGGTGCCGGTATCCCTCTGCATTTAAATGTCCCGATCACGTGACCGCGGCATGGAAACCAAGCAGAGGGATACCGGCACCCCCTAAAGGGGCCTGTATCTCAGGGAGCAGGGGGTCCCCGGACCTAAAACCACAGCGGTTCAGCTCCGGAGACCCTTTGCACATCTACAGTATAAATAAAACACACACATCAATAAAGAATCGTTCCTTACCTTTGCGGCTATGTGCTATGGTAACGAAGCAGCATGAATGTATTTTTAATAATATTCTACAGTGAACAGGGGGTTCCCTGAGCCAGAAATCAAAGCTCAGGGGACCCCCTGCTCCTGCACAATATTATTAAAATACAGAAATGCTGCTTCATTACCATAGCTGATAGCCGCTAAAGCAATGAAGGGTTAAGGCAGAATAGCATGTTTATTGGGGACATTTACCCCCAATAAACATTGCAATAAACAACATACAGTACAGTACACCCCCTGTGTATTTAAAATACATAAACAACAATAAATACATTAAATACATATTTTTAATGTGTCTGTTAAACCTCCCTGCCTTGACTGTAATCTATGTAAGGCCCCCTCCCCCCAATGTGTCTGTTACACAGATTACAGTCAAGGCAGGAAAGTTTAAGCCCCCCTCCCCCTAATGTGTCTGTTCAACTTCCCTGCCGTGACTGTAATCTGTGTAAAGCCCCCTCCCCCTAATGTGTCTTTTTAATCTCCCTGGCCTGTGTTTCTGTGAGTGCAGTGTGTGCAAATGTGGGGAGGGTTAGGGAGATCCCGTGTAAATATAATGCAGCGCCTCACTGCCAATGGCCCACCCCGTGAGGCCTAACCACTCACACCCACTACCCACTACCCACCTTCCCATGGCCCCTCCGCTGCTGCAAAACAGAGACAAAAATGAAAACATCCAAAGTAATGTCCCCTAACCCCTCAATCACCATAGCGGTTATTAACTGCTACTGTCATTAAGGGGTTAACCCACCCTCACCCACCACTCGGGATGCCTACATACCCTCCCACACTAACCCCCCACCCTGTGAGGCCTAACCACCCTCACCCACTACCCACAAGGGAGGCCTACCAACATACCGTTGGGGAACCTCCCCCCACCCCCAGTACCCACAATAAAAACAATACAGTGACCCACAATAAACATCATTATATTTATTAAATACATTACCCACCCCCTGTGCCCCCCCATAAATACAAGATTTATCCTTTTACAAACAGGGTTCATAACACAGCCCCACGCGAGTCCCCGGTGGGCTGGCGGGGCACCTGACAGACCTACAGGGTACCAGCAGCCCTTTTAAAACATGTTCTGGAGGCCTGCTGGTGGGTCCCGCCGGCACCATGGCCCCCAGGTGGTCTCCTTGGGTTACCGTGGGCCACAATTGGGTCCCCACGGTAGGCCCGCAGATGTCTGGGAGCCCCGGGTCAGACCCACAGGTGTCTGCGGGGCCTCGGGTGGTTCCCACGGGGGTCTGGGGAACTCACGAGTGCTCACTACGGATCTGCAGTGCCCCCACAGAAGTGGGACCACACATCTTCATCCCCGCACCTAAGGGTCGGCGGTGCCCCCACAGAAGTGGGAACACACCGCTTCATCCCCGCAGACTACGGGTCCGTGGTGCCCCCACAGATGTGAGGCCACCGCTTAATCCCCGCATGTGTCACCCGTGGAACCACCAGCCTGATACCCGTGAGATACTCGAGAAAAACACAGGTGGTTTCCAGAGGTCTCACGCGGAACCACGGAATAAACCCTGAATGTAAAAAAAATAAACCTGGCCTATACATTCAATACATACACCCCTCCCCAACACCTACAGCACAATAATGTGCAAAATAACTATTATCCAGATATGGATAATAGATTAATTGCCCATTATTAAAAACATTAACTAGCATATTCAAATAAATAAAGTACTACTGACCTTATCAATAAGAAGTCTCCGTCGCCAGCGACATCCTTGTTTTGCCCACAAAATACATAGCAAATACAAAGCCAATACATTGCAAGTACATTCAAATATCAATTAACCCCTTAAACAACTTATCAGATAATAACCGCAAAGGTAATTAAGGGGTTAAGCCACACTGGCCCTATACCCAACCTTTACCCATGAATTTGTTCCGTGGCTTCATCATGCAACTATATATACAGTATATATATATATATACATATATATATATATATATATATATATATATATATATATATATATATTTACACAGAGAGAGAGATATATATATATGTATGTATATATGTCTAGAGAGATGTATACATACAGGGTAAGAAATGATGTTGTTTTAAAAGCTTGATTTGATGTGTTTTAAATTAATTTGTCTATGCTGCTATGCTTTATTGTGTGTTTAAAGTATTTTAAAATTAGATAGATGTAATTGTTGATATTGTATTGTGTGCTTGTGTTCAGGGTTAGCCTTGGTTTTAAAATTTGTATTCTGGTTGGTACTTATATTTTTTCACATTCTAATTTGTTCTGCTCCAGGCGTGTATTAGTTATTTGTTTCATTGTTCGGGATGGACTGTCAATTTTTAGGGATGTAAATAATGATTGCTAATTGATTTTTGTTTACTTGATTGGTTAAAATAGTTTACTTGTTTGGAGGTATTTGTATTTTGCTTGCAATGATATTGTTAACATTCATTTGCAGAATGTATATGGTGCATAAATTTTATGCATCATTTATACAATGTAAATGCAATGTATTGATTGGAATGTGAGGGTTTTTCATTGGCATTTGATGATTTAGATTGCAAGATCAGTTAAGATTATTAAAGGAAATTCATTGTAATGTAGTGTGTCTGTATGGAGAAGTGTTATTTGTAGTACAGTATGGTTTTGATAACCCTTCTACATTTATTTGTATATTGGTTCATCATGTGTGTGTATATACTGTATATATATATATACATATATATATATATATATATATATATATATATATATATATATATATATACTGTATATATAGTTGCATGATGAAGCCACTGTACAAATTCATGGGTGAAGGGTGGGTATCGGGCCAGTGTGGCTTAACCCCTTAATTACCTTTGCGGTTATTATCTGATAAGGTGTTTAAGGGGTTAATTGATATTTGAATGTACTTTCAATGTATTGGCTTTGTATTTGCTATGTATTTTGTGGGCAAGACAAGGATGTCGCTGGCGACGGAGACTTATTATTGATGATGTCAGTAGTACTTTATTTATTTGAATATGCTAGTTAATGTTTTTAATAATGGGCAATTAATCTATTATCCATATCTGGATAATAGTTATTTTGCACATTATTGTACTGTAGGTGTTGGGGGGGGGTGTATGTATTGAATGTATAGGCCAGGTTTATTTTTTTTACATTCAGGGTTTGTTCCGTGGTTCCGCGTGAGACCTCTGGAGATCACCTGTGGTTTTCTCGGGTATCTCACGGGTATCAGGCTGGTGGTTCCATGGGTGACACATGCAGGGATTAAGCGGTGGCCTCACATCTGTGGGGGCACCGCGGACCCGTAGTCTGCGGGGATGAAGCCGTGTGGTCCCACTTCTGTGGGGGCACCGCGGACCCGAAGTGAGCACCCGTGAGTTCCCCAGACCCCTCTGGGAACCACCTGAGGCCCTGCAGACACCTGTGGGTCTGACCCGGGGCTCCCAGACATCCGCGGGCCTACCGTGGGGACCCAATTGTGGCCCGCGGTAACCCAAGGAGACCACCTGGGGGCCATGGTGCTGGCGGTACCCACCAGCAGGCCTCCAGAACCTGTTTGAAAAGGGCTGCTGGTACCCTGTAGGTCTGTCAGGTGCCCTGCCAGCCCACAATAAAGCGGGCACGGTGGGTTAACCCCTTCATTGCCTTAGCCCCACACCAAATTAATATCAGGTCGTCTATTTATCGACTTTAAAAAACTATATACTTTCTAAAAGGATTATTCTCACCGAATATGTGTGTGTTTTCCCAAAAGCCCATAAACAAGTTCGCATAAGAAGGTGCATATGCTGTGCCCTGTGTCTGTAAAAAATATTGATTATCAAATAAGAAGTAATTATGTTGTAATAAAAACATAACACAATCTAAAATAAAAGTGCTCTGTGCCAGGTGTATATTAGAAGAATTAAAAAAGTGGTATATAACTGATCGGGCTACACTGGATGCGAGCATACTCTTTGACAAAGGGCGTTCTGCCCGAAACGCGTCAGAATACTTGACTGGTGTTCCCAGCATACCATGGATTAAAGGTTATTTTTAAATTTTACTGTGCGTGTTTAGCCCCTTAATTTTCACCGTTGTGCTCCGCTTCTATCCTTTGGATTACCTCTTCTGCAATACACACACAGTCCAATACATTTACACATGCCTCCCACCCCTTCGTTTTTCAGTGCAGCAGCCTGCTCTGAAAAGAAAAGAAAAAAATAGTGCATTAAAAGGGCATTTACTGTAAGGCAGACAAATGCAAATACAGTACTGTAATCATGAATAATACAAATGTACAATCTTGTCTTTATTTTCTTCGTATTGTCATTGAGAGAGGGGGGGTTGTGTACATTTTGACTGTTGCAACAATATACCCACAGTTCACTAATTTTACACATGATCCCCCCCCCTTCCTTTTTTAGTGCAGCTAAAGTTGGTATCTTATTCTCAGTACTTTGTAAATGGCAAAGTCACGCTACCAACCTTAATTTTTATCTCTATTTTATAACTGATGGCTGCTTAGTGTTTAGGTTTATTCTCTGAAAAGAAAAGAAAAAATGAGTGTAGTAGTGCATTTAAGGCATTGCGTATACTGTATCACTATATTGGACTATACAGTTACTACTGTCAAACTACAGTATATACTGTACAATATAACTGTATAACTACAGTATACTATGCAGTATATACTGTAACTCTATACTACATTATAACTACTGTATAACTATAAGTTGAATTTTTTTTTAGTAAAAAGATTAAAATGGTTATTTTGAGTGCCATACTTACCTGTATCATACTTGTATTGTATTGTATTGTATTGTATGTCTTTATTTATATAGCACCATTAATGTACATAGCGCTTCACAGTAGTAATACATGGGGTAATCAAATAAATAACAGATAATATAAATAACAGATCATGGGAATAAGTGCTTTAGACATAAAAGTAACATTAAGTAAGAGGAGTGCCTGCCCCGAGGAGCTTACAGTCTAATTGGTAGGTAGGGTGAACATACAGAGACAGTAGGAGGGAGTTCTGGTAAGTGCGTCTGCAGGGGGCAAAGCTTATGTATCATGTGTTCAGAATATCCACAGTGCTATTCATATGCATCTTTAAGCAAGTGTGTCTTAAGGTGGGTCTTAAAGGTGGATAGAGAGGGTGCTAGTCGGGTACTGAGGGGAAGGGCATTCCAGAGGTGTGGGGCAGTCAGTGAAAAAGGTTTAAGGCGGGAGAGGGCTTTAGATACAAAGGGGGTAATAAGAAGACATCCTTGAGAAGAACGCAAGAGTCTGGATGGTGCATAACGAGAAATTAGTTTTATCAATGGAGGAGTTTAGTCTCGCCTCTGCTCCCTTGTTGCTTTCACCTGCTTTTCGTTTCAGATCTACCTCCAGGAATGGCTATCTGTCTCTGATATCTTCTTACATCAATATGTCTTTGTATACTAGCTATGTCCATTGATATTCATTCAATATGCACCATTTATTGTAAATGATATGTCACTGTAGTAGTTTGCTCAATAGATCACCCCATGTCATGTTTCTGTTTTATCACTGCAGTACATTTTTCTCTGTGTGTGATCAGGAAGCATAGCGACATCAGTCCTACCTTTAAAAATAATAAAAAAAATTACCCATAAAGAATAAGGGTCAAGTATCCTTTAATGTGTCATGAAGTGTCCCGAAATTTCGCCATTTTTTGATGAACCACAACATCTTCTGTATAAACCTCATCAGTCTCCTTTTTGGCCTATATATAGACACAAAATCTAGATAAGATGGTATGCCACCAATTTTGTTGAATACAAACTAAGCTCCTATATGTATTAACTTGTTATTAACTCCCTTAAACTAATAGGGCCAATATTAGTATCTATTGTAGTACAATTCCTCATCTTCCCTCCCATTCGTATTATGGATATATTTAATGTGCATTTGTTATGCACTCCTTAAAACTCCATTGCCAACTATCAGAAATATGAGCATCTGTCAGGTGACATCTCATAATACCCATTAAGGGTCTAATTGCATTTGATATTCATTAGAAATTGTTAAATATAATTCATGATATTAATAGAGTGAAGTTTCCCCATGTTCAAATGTTACCTATGTACCCATGTTTATTGTATCCTCATTTATTCCAACACCCACTCCCCTGTGCAACCTAGGCTAATTGATTTATTGAATAAATTGAGCCGTTTTATTAATTGAAAAACATGTATAAAAAGCCACCAATAGAACACAAACCACACTCCTGACGAAGCCGAGAAACAGTTTGGTAGCTGGGCGAAACGCGTAGAGTTTACCAGTGGACCAATTTTGGTCTTGGAGACGATCCGTAGAACCAGCTCTGAATGCAGTGACGTCACATCTTGCAGACTGGCGCGCAGAAGGAAGCTCCGGTCCAGGACACAGAGCTGCGGAAGCCAGCAGACTGACCTGTAGGAGGCGGTGAGCTGTTTCGGGACATCCTCCATTCACACAATGTGATACATGCTTTTAATCTTTGTGCAAATTGTAAGTGCGCATTTTTATTGTGTTTTTTATACATAAATTTTTTTCATACTGATCGCACTATGTAGTTCTCTCCCTCTCTCTATACACATACTGCTGACGGAGAATCGCTAGGGGGGTTCAGCTCACAGATATCTTCAAGGGTGGCAACCCAATTTGCCAACTGCTGTGAATATACCTTTGCTCCTGTGAGTAGATCAGCCATACGAGCCAAGACATTGCTTATTTAACCACTCGTCACATAACGTCTGCACTTATATATATATATATTGTTCTCTTATCTCCCCACATGCTCCCCCTGGATGTTTTGAGATAATACTTAACGAGAAATTAGGGCAGAGATGTAAGGAGGGGCAGAAGAGTCTAAAGTTTTAAAAGTGCGGAGAAGAATGGAGTGTGAGATGCGGGATTTGATCGGAAGGCAGAAGAGGGATTTCAGGAGGGGAGATGCTGAGATAGAGCTAGGAAAGAGTAGAGTGATTCTGGCAGCAGCGTTTAGGATAGATTGTAGAGGAGACAGGTGAGAGGCAGGAAGGCCGGACAGCAGGAGGTTAGAGTAATCAAGACGGGAGAGAATGAGGGCCTGAGTCAGAGTTTTAGCAGTCGAGCAACAGAGGAAAGGGCGTATCTTAGTTATATTGCAGAGGAAAAAGCAACAGGTTTTAGAAATGTTTTGAATGTGAGGGGCGAATGTGAGAGAGGAGTCGAGTGTGACCCCTAGGCAGCGTGCTTGGGCTACTGGGTGAATGATGGTAGTTCCAACAGTAATGTGGAAGGAGGTAGTAGGGCCAGGTTTGGGAGGAAGTATGAGGAGCTCTGTTTTAGCCATGTTGAGTTTAAGGCGACGGATTGCCATCCAGGATGATATAGAAGCGAGACATTCAGAAACTTTGTTTTGTGCAGCAGGTGTCGGGTCAGGTTTGAAAAGTATATTTGTGTGTCGTCAGCATAGAGGTGATAATTAAACCCAAAAGATGTTATTAGGTCACCTAGAGAGAGTGTGTACAGAGAAAAGAGAAGAGGTCCCAGGACAGAGCCCTGAGGTACCCCCACAGAGAGATCGATAGAAGAGGAGGAGGTGTTAGCAGAAGAGACACTGAAAGTACGATGGGAGAGGTAGGATGAGATCCAGGATAGAGCTTTGTTCCGAATACCAAGAGTATGGAGAATGTGAAGGAGAAGAGGGTGGTCCACGGTGTCAAATGCTGCAGAGAAGTCGAGTAATATGAGCAGAGTGTAATGACCTCTGTCTTTGGCAGCATGGAGGTCGTCAGTTATTTTAGTGAGGGCTGTTTCTGTGGAATGAGCAGTGCGGAAGCCAGATTGTAGAGGGTCTAGGAGAGAATAGGTGTTGAGAACATGGAGCAAGCGAGAGAATACAAGTCGTTCAAGGAGTTTAGAGGCAAAAGGCAGGAGGGAGACAGGTCGATAGTTAGAAAGACAGGTAGGGTCAAGCTTGGTGTTTTTGAGTAATGGTATGACTGTTGCATGTTTGAAAGAGGATGGAAAGGTTCCAGAGCAGAGGGAGGAGTTAAAAATGTGTGTGAGCGTAGGGATTATAGTAGGAAAAAGAGTCAAGGAAGGCAGGAGGAGAGTTAGGAAGAAGTGTAGGGTGGGAGGAAGAAACAAAGGGGATGTTCTACCATATGGATTCCACCTTTTCCTTAAAATAGTCAGCAAAGTCCTGAGCGGAGATGGAGGAAGGAGAGGCAGCTGAGGGTCATTCAGAGGAACGAGTGGAGGAATGCAGCATGCACGTGTGGGAATTTAGCCAGGGTCTAGGGTTAGAAGGGCGAGTGCGGCAGAGTGAAAGCGGGGCATGTAGATCAAGAGAGGAGCACAAGGCAGAGTTGTAGTTCCTAACCAGGTTGTCAGGGTCTGTAGCAGAGCTGAGAAAGGAGAGGGAGGAGTGTAAAGTTGACTCAAAGTCAGGTAAGTGAATAGAGCGCAGGTTTCTGCAGAACCGGGGGGTAGATGGAGGTGGAGAAGGGGAGAAGCGAGATAGAGAGAATGAGATGAGGTGATGGTCAGAGAGAGGAAAAGGGGAAATGGAGAAATCAGAGAGAGATAAGTTTTTAGTGAAAACCCGGTCTCAGTAGTGGCCATCCTTGTGGGTGCTGGCTGCAGTCCACTGTTGAAGGCCAAAAGAAGAGGTTAGAGAAAGAAAGCGGGGTCATCAATGTGGCAATTGAAGTCCCCAAGGAGAAGAACAGGGGAGTCTGAGGAGAGAAAGAAAGAGAGCCAGGATTCAAAGTGAGAGAGAAAGGCAGCAGGGGAATGAGTAGAGGTAGGTGGGCGATAGATGACCGCCACATGGACAGGGAGAGGAGAGAAGATCTGGACAGTGTGAGCCTTAAAGGAGGGAAAAGCAAGAGAGGGGGGAATAGGAAGGGTTCGGTAATGGCAGAGAGAGGAGATCAGGATCCCCACGCCTCCACCCCTGCCATCAGGGTGCAGAGTGTGGGAGAAGGAAAGGCCACCGTAGGAGAGGGCAGCTTCCAGAGCAGAGTCAGACTGAGTGAGCCAGGTCTCAGTTATAGTAAAGAGAAGCAGGGAGTGAGAGAGAAAGAAGTCATGCACAGAGAGGAACTTGTTAGAAAGGGAGCGAGCATTCCAAAGGGCACAGGAGAAAGGGAGAGAGGAGGGAGGGTGCAGGGGATGGGTATGAGGTTGGAGGGGTTAACACCAGAGGGAGTAGAAGTTGCATGTGGGGGGCGAGGACGAGAGCAAGTAGAAATAAGACAGGGACCAGGATTGGGAGGGATATCCCCAGAAGCAAGGAGGAGAAGCATGGATAGAAAGAGGATGTGTGAGGATGATTTTTAGGGGTATGTTTTAGTGCAGGGTGTATAGCTGTGTGGTGTCAGAGGACGCAGGTAAGAAAGGAGTTCATGTGAACTGAGAAGTGGGGAAGAAAGGAGAGATGGAGATATATGATTAGAGTTAGAGACATGATGAGGCTGGTGGAAGGAAGTGCATAATTTGAAAATGAGTGAGGTTACTGCAAATAGAAAAAATAAAGGCAGCATCACAGCAATGGTTAAGTGTTGAGATGTGCAGTCTGTGATAGATGATATCCTCCTTTCCAACGTAGATCAAAAGCAGGAATCAGAAGTAGTAGGTGTTGTCCACTTTTCCACTTCTTTTTGAATTTCCTTTTTAAACTTCATAAATACTTGAAACATATACACTGGCGACACACTTTATTCGAGCTCGGCTAGTCCCACGAATTCGGGTATACCCGGGTGTATTGAGGTTTGTGACTGTTTTCTGCCCGAGTGCATTGAGGTATTTTCCAGGCAGGGATTGAAGCATTTTATTCCCGCTGGCTGCAATACTGCACAGTATATATATATATACTGCATTACAATTCATGAATTTATGCCATCTGGTAGACACGCGAAGCATTGCAGCCTATTAAATCCTAATCATTATCATTTAACAGATCAGCCGCCCGTCAGCCAGGCATGAACCCAGGCTGGGAAGGCAAACGCAACGGGGCTTGTCAGAGGTGAGGAGCGGCGCATTCCAGGTATCTGCCAGGTACATACTGGGTATTTGCTCGAATAAAGTGTGTCGGTGCAGTATACTTAAAAGCATATCTGCTTTAAAAAGCATATCTACTTGGAAGAATGGCTACAGTATAGGCTACTTGCTGTACCTGTACTTACAGTACCTTACTACCTTCCTGTTGCCTGTCCCTTACGCTGTAAAAGAATGGGCAACACGGTCGCAATATGATCTATATATTTATTACATCTCTCTACGGTGAGTATGTTGTATGTTGTTCCAAAAACTCAGTATGCCTTTTGCCAATTCATCCTTTTTTGGCGGTTCACAACTTTTCTGATATGATCCTTGAGCTGAATACAAATTTGATGGGATTCAAATCTAGCGATCTGGAATTGGAGGGGGGAAAGAAGGTGAATTAGTTAAAGAGATATAAATAGTGTCAAACAATGAGAAACCGTTACCGTACTTACTCCGGTGGTGTCTTAACCCAGTTGATACCGCTGGAAAGAATATGGGCAGTTGACGCGGTGTGTTTCGGATCATTGTCCTGGAAAAAACGGAGACCAGCTGGGAATTAACGTGTAATGTATTCGACAATCTCGGGCACTATTTACTCTTGGAAAAATACTTTAGTCATGATTCCTGTAACAAGAAAGAAAAGTGCTCCAAATACTGTACACTTGTACAGTACAGTGCATAAGGCAACAGCATGTGACTTTGTGCATTATTTTACTTTCAAAGATTATGATGCATCCTTGTCCACGTCTAGAGATGGCACCCCACACATGCAGCTTCACTGGGTGTTTTGGACGCGGCTTCATAGATATGCGTCCTTTTTTGTGGAATGCAAAGGTGGCAAATCTCTCAAGCGATACAGTGGACTCGTCAGTAAAGATGCAACCCTGAAACGTTTCGCCACTTTCGATCCATGCCTGTGCCTGGACCACTCTTTTTATCTTGTTGACATCCCTTATCATAGGGTACGCTCTGTAATGACAAGGAATAATTTTATAGGTACTGTACAGTTTCTTAAACCACACTTTTACCTCCTGTACTGTCCAGTACTAACCTCACTCGTCCATATTTCTATCCCATTCTGCGTCTCATCTTCTTGATGCTGCTCTCAAATGCAATTATATTGTGATTTTTCTGCAGAGCGTCTTTGACCTTTGCTGCACTCTTCTCATTCTCTTCACTTATTTGGTCAACCAGAAGAGTTGTCTCCCTACAGTGTAAAGGAAAAACAACAATAAGTTACAGTAGGCCACAAGTACATCATTTATGCTCAGGCCTACAGTATGGCTAAATATAGATAATCTACTGTAGTTATATAAATATACAGCGATATAAATTATAATAGATATATTTATGTGTGTGTGTGTCATACTGTTACAGTAAACAGTAAACTGTGTACTACAATGGGGGGTTGTGAGTGCGTGAGTCATAATGAGTAATAATGAAGTGAGTGATAATTAAGGAAAGAGGTGCAACTCACTTTGAAATAGAATCGGTGTCTTTAAATTAATTGATTATAAGAATGTAAGAATGTAGTTATGATAATTGAGGAAAGAGGTGCAACATAAAAAAAATTGTACAGTATATCTAATAATTGCTATAAAATGGTTCTGTTAAAAACAATAAGCCATCTAACCAATAAAAGTGCTATTACAGTACAGCACGGTAAAGAAAACTTATTGAAAATACTTTACAGTACTTACGCGGTAGCAACAGTTGGTGTCCGCTTGACATTTCTGGCCTTACCGTGGGCATGATAGCTCACGGTGGCTGCTGGTACAACGAGGCCAGAAGTACTTAACCAGTGTTGAATATCTGAAATTCGGTGTACTCTCTTGTACATATCCTGTATTCTCATGCTGAGATCCTTAGAAATCTTTTTAACCGGCATCGCTGCATTTAGAAAGAAATACAAGCACAAGAATGTATATTCGATGTGTAGTCGATGTGCAGTGAATCAACAAAATGGATGGTGTATTTATACTTTAATGAGTCTCATTACAGTACGCCCTCTTTTAACACCTGCACCTTGTGGCCCTGCACGCGAAAAAAAATTGTAGTACACATTACAGTACGCCCACTTTTAACACCTGCACCTCAATAACTATAGGGACACAGTGTAGAAAAGGTGACTCAAATTACATAGCCCACCACACTCTGATCTGCATCTGAACTTGCTATTGTCCAGATACTGCATTGTGCTTTATTCCATCTGCATCCATGGAACAACCCTGATTCTACAGACGCAGGAACCCACTCTCTTCTGCCGTGCCTGCCGTTCCGAAAAAGCGAAAGGCGGGTGCCTTTTCCGAGCCAAACCCAAAGCGAAAGGCCAAGGCTAATAAAGAAAACCTTCTGAAGACTGCAAATGCTAAGGCTAAGAAGCCTGGGCCTTATTATGTCAAGAAGAAATTTGCTGATATATCAAGAACGCAAAACCAATGGAACCCACCCATCCACGACGACGCTGCTCTCCCAGGAACCCCTATCTCATCCGCTCCATCACCCATCCACTCAGATGTCCACAGCACTCCATCCACAAGATCCAGCTCGTTTGCCCGCATGCTGAATGGGTTAAGTGTCGATATCCCTGAGAACTCTATGCTGGTAAAGATAGAGCTTCTTTTAGAGACCATGCTAAATATGGATATACGGATGGAGAAGATGGATAAGCAGATGGAGAAGATGGATAAGCGCATGGAGAAGATAGAGACCGACATAGCGGGGATACATAGTTTGCTTGGAGTTCCTGCCTGTGTATGTCGGACGCAGGAGCAGGAGGGTGGCATGGATGTGACCTTCACACTTCCATCGTCAAGCGCACTCCCTCCATCAGAAGAATATATGTACATGTATGCCATTGACGAGGATGACATGACAACCCTGTCAAGACCACGCCAGGAAATGACAGCACAGATAAGGCAACTAAGACAAGAGGAGGAAATCATTCTCCCAGACCACCTACCCTCGCCCACTGCCACAAGCACACCCGCTCCCAGAAGCACACCCGCTCACAGAATCCCACCCACAGATGCTTGCATTGAGATGGTTGCCAGCACCATCTTGCGCGACCTGCCCCAGCAAGACAGGGAGAAGTATAGGGTTACAAGTGGTGGTATAGCCCAGAAATTTGCCATGTACATCTTCAAACACCACGTTAGTTACGAGTTGTACTGTGGGTGGACCCACAAAGTCAATTACGAAGGGAGTCACATCAAAAAGGCTCTTCCTGAAAATTTAAGCATAACTATTGTGGAGGAATTTCGTTGCTATTTTTCCATCACCGATCATTTAATGAGAATAGTGAGAGACTCCATAAATGGCATTTTGCGGCATACAAGGGCTCGGCCCTGGAAGCATAGACTGGTGGGGATCGAATTTGCTGCGTGATTGTTCGTCTGTTATAATAAATATTACTTTACTCCATAACTGGTACTGTTGAAGTGTGTGCAGGATTAGTTACTGTAGTAAACACAAGAATTTTGTGTTTCAACAAGGTTCCATGAGGCATACTGTACAGTACTTTACGGTATACTGTAGGCATGCACATTAAATCAAAACAGTATTAAAACAATACATACAGTACAGGTATAGAATACACATAATGTATGCTGTAGAATAAATACATACTTTTTATTTTTGAGGTTTATTATACAGTATGAAAAAAAGTATTGTATACTGTATGAAAACAACAGCATACTGTTTAAGGTTTTCTATAAAGCTCACAGTTATTCTATCCTAATCAATAAAAATGGCACTGCCACTAAATTGTTGCCTCCAATATTTGGATTTTTAAATCAGATTCATCAATGTGCATGCATCGTTACAAAAAGCGATATTATCCATCAAAATCCCTCCATTTGCCGTTCTCTGCCTGATGACAAAGTTTCTTTTCTGAGGAAAAATAAAAAATACAACAAAGTTGAATATTATTTAAATAGTTTCATTGTTTCGTTGTGCAACCTTTTATAAAAATTTCACTGATTTCTAAATTTTCTAATTTTCTCGGGGGGCGTCTCTTTTTCACATACACATACACAAATGTGATGACACGGATATGCGTTTCAACAAGGTTCCAATGAGACATACAGTAGGCACATCCACCTAGCTGTCCACCAATTGTTCAGTATCTAATGTAGAAGCTGCTCAGCCAATGATATTGCTGGACTACAGTTTCGTGAATTGTGACTAAAATAATAGAAGTAAATAACCATAAGCAAAGCGATTGATTAAAGGAGAATCGCTTAACTGTGCAATGATATTGATATTTAAAAAAAAAGAATAAAATACGGCAGCTGTACTCACCATAGATTTTGCCAATCAGTTGGTGCCGAGCCACTGCCACCAGTCCCGTATTCTTGATTATACACGTAGTTGACAGGTGACAGCAGGCCTGCTACACCTGTAGTTGACAGCTGATGAAGCTGGAAATCTTTTTGGTACATGCAAGCTTGCTGGTATCTGTACGTGAAATCCTGCTCAGGCTGCAGGTATCCAGGTGGGGACAGATAGCAAGGGTTGCCGTCCCCAGGTTTTCACTGATGGTCAGACCATTATTGGAAGCCGGTGCTCCCGCTGGCACCTGCTCTGGCGCTGTTCCTTTGCTGGCCTGAGACAGATGAGTCTTAGTTGGTTTTACCATGACCTTTCGACTTTTGAAGTCTCCATGATCAAAGATACTGGAAAAATCTGGCGCAACACATCAATACATCACGGATCGATACATAACTTTTTCCTTATTGCACGCTTCTACACACTTGTGATTCACTTGTATCCATTATCAGTTCTCCACTTAGCCTCGAGTGCTCTCACCATATTGGGGATTCTTGTTCTGTGTGTTTGATAATGGTGAAAGTCAGGGTTGCAGACCAGTCTGACATGAAAATGATCTCACAGTAATATTTCCATTTGCTATATATATATACACACAGAAATCTCTGGTCTACTGCATAGATGTTTACTTTGGGAGATATACAAATCTACTGCTGCGACACACTTTATTCGAGCAAATGACCAGTTTGTACCTGGCAGATACCTGGAATCCGCCGCTGCTCACCTCTGGCATGCTGCGTTGCGTTTGCCTTCCCAGCCACAGTTCATGCCTGGCTGATGGGCGGCTGATGTGTTAAATGATAATGATCAGGATTTACTAGGCTGCAATGCTTCGCGTGTCCACCAGATGGCATAAATTCCTGACTTGTAAAGCGCCGAATCAGTAATGTGTGGGATTGCAGGTGTTTCGTTTAAAAAAGATACTGTACCATAGTGTGCCATTGTACAGTAACTTGGCCTTGGCCTTGAGACTGAAGGAAGAGTTGCAAAAATGTATCAATTTAGGCTTTACATATTAAATAAAGACAAAGACCAGTTTCAGTTACACTATTCTCCAGAGACCCACCATGAGTGTTCAAGTGCAGCCCGTGTTCCAAAAACCTAACAGAAGTTATGCTTATTTGATATGGGCCGCTATTAATGCAACAGAGGATAAGAGGGCAACAGTTGTTCAAATTTATCAGTATTTTATCGAAAACTATGACTTTTACAAATTTTTGCCAACTCCTCATTTGTGGAAGCGTGCAATAAGGAAAAGGATATGTAGTGACCCCTGTTTTCACCGTATTGAGCCCCAATTTGTTGGAGGGTATTGGTGTGTGTCACAGGGTTTTTCCCGTATCTATGATCATGGAGGCGGCAAAAGGCGAAGGGTCGTGTTAAAACCAACTAAGAAGCGACAGTCCCTGCCAAGCAATGCACCAGCACCAGCACCGGCTTCCGATAACGGACCCACCGTCAGTGACAACCCTGAGCCCGAGCCTGATCCTGAGGCAGAGTCGGATTTCGCGGCCAGTTTTGATGAAGCTTGCATGTACCTAAGCGATTTCCCGCCTCACCTGCTGACAACAGGTGGGCTAGTCCCGGTGCAAACTATCGACGTGGATGATGAAGAAAGCTGTACTGGCAGTGGACCGGCGCCGGCGCAAGCTGAATGGGAAATAGTATGGTGAGTACTGTATTGTTGCCATATTATTTTGGTGGGGCTGGCTGGGTACTTCTTTAGGGGGCTGACCATTACTGTACATTAAAACTTTTCATTTTGTTTTTCCTCAGAAAAGAAAACGGCTAATGGGGGGATTTCGATGGATAATATTGTGCTGTATGCTGATGTTTTCTGGCCGAACAGTATACTGTGTAATAAACCCGAATAAATAAAACTATGCATTTATTGTACATGTTCAGTATACAGTACTGTATATCCACATACTGTACAGTACATACAGTAAATGATACTACAGTATGGGCCGGCGGGGGGCGAGATGTGTTTGCAGCAGAGAGAGATCCGCTGCTCTCTCAGCGCAAACATCGGCACATTAAAATTTATTTTAAAAACATTTTTATATATATTGTAGATGTGCAGGGGGTCTCGGGAGCTGAACCGCACTGGTTTCAGGTCGGGGGACCCCTGCTCCCCGAGATACAGCCCCCTTTATGTGGTGCCAGTATCCCTCTGCGTTTCAAGTGCCCGATCACGTGACCGCGACCTGTAAACCAAGCAGAGCAGAGGGATACCGGCACCCCCTAAAGGGGCCTGTATCTCGGGGAGCAGGGGGTCCCCAGACCTAAAACCAGTGCGGTTCAGCTCCGGAGACCCTCTGCACATGTACAGTATAAATAAAACACATATATAAATAAACACTCGTTCTTTACCTTAGCGGCTATGCACTATGGTAACGAAGCAGCATTTCTGTATTTTAATAATATTGTACAGTGAGCAGGGGGTTCCCTGAGCCAGAAATTAATGCTCAGGGACCCCCGCTGCTCCTGCTCAATATTATTAAAAATACAGAAATGCTGCTTCATTACCATAGCGGATAGCCGCTAAGGCAATGAAGGGGTTAACCGACCGTGCCTGCTTTATTGTGGGGAGCGGGGATGGGTGAGGGGGGTATTTGGCCCTTGGTGTGAGTTTAGGACTTGCGGGGGGGTTGCGGGTGCACTTAACCCCTTCACGACCGTAGCAGTTATTACCGCAACAGTCATGAAGGGGTTAAGCCCTCCCGCTACCCCCCGCAAGCCCTAAACAAGCACCGTTGGGGCTAATACCCCATTCACCCACCCCCGCTACCACAATAAAAAAAACTCACACACAGCAGCCGCCAAAAAATAAATAAATAAATAATTGACTATAAATAAATACATTTGAAATACATTTTTATTTATACTGTAGATGTGCAGGGGGTCTCCAGAGCTGAACCGCTTTGGTTTCAGGTCTGGGGACCCCCTGCTCCCCGAGATACAGCCCCCTTTATGAGGTGCCGGTATCCCTCTGCGTTTAAGACCCCGATCACGTGACCGCGGCCTGTTAAACCAAGGAGAGGGATACCGGCACCCCCTAAAGGGGCCTGTATCTCAGGGAGCAGGGGGTCGCCAGACCTAAAACCAGTGCGGATCAGCTCTGGAGACCCTCTGCACATCTACACTATCAATAAAAATGTATTTTAAATGTATTTATTTATATTCATTTATTTATTTATTTAGATTTATTTATTAATTGTGCTGCTGCTGCAAGTCCTAAACTCACACCAAGGGCCAAACACCCCCCTCACCCCCGCTACCCCCAATAAAACAAATTCACGCACAGCAGCCCCACAATTAATAAATAAATCTAAATAAATAAATAAATACATGAAGAGAAATAAATATATACTGTATATATATACTGTATATATATAATAACAATCCCTATACATATACAGTATATACTGTGTATTTATATACAGTATACATACATATATATATATATATATATATATATATATATATATATATATATATATATATATATATATATATATAGATATAGATATACAGTACACACACATGATGAACCAATATACAAATACATGTACTGTAGAATGGTTATCAAAATCATACTGTATTACAAATAACGCTTCTCTATACAGTACAGACAATAATAATGATCCATTTAATAATCCTAACTGATTTTACAATATAAAACATAACATTCCAATCCACACAGTACATTGCATTTACATTGTATAAATGATGCATAAAATCTATGCACCATATAAATTCTGCAAATGAATGTTAACAATATAATTGCAAGCTACTGTACCAGTAAATACAAACACTTCCAAACAAGTCAACTATTGTAACCAATCAAGTAAACAAAAATCAATATATACTGTAAGTACCAACCAGAAAACACAATTTAAAACCAAAGCTAACCCTTACAATACCAAGGATTCCATCTATCTAATTGTAAAAAACCTTATACATTATACACAGCATTGCAATGTACATGATGAACAATACAGTACATTCACTGTATCTCCCTGCCTTCAGTGTAATCTGTTTAAAAAAAACCTCCCCCCTAATGTTTCTGTTAAACAGATTACACTGAAGGCAGAGAGATGTAAAGGCCTAAAGCCCCCTCCCCCCTAATGTTTCTGTTAAACAGATTACACTGAAGGCAGAAAGATGTAAAGGCCTAAAGCCCCCTCCCCCTAATGTTTCTGTTAAACAGATTACACTGAAGGGAGGGAGATTTTACAGAAACACACATTAGGGGGAGGGGGCTTTAAACAGATTACACTGAAGGCAGAGAGATGTTTCTGTTACCAGTAAATCTCCCTCCCTGCATTGCTGTCAGTGCAGTGTATGTAAATGTGGGGAGGAGGGGGGGGGACCCAATGTGCATACTGTGAGGTCTAACCACCCTCACCCCCTACCCACATACCGTTACCCCCCCCCATCCTGGCCATGGCCCCTCCGCTTCTGCAAAACAGACACAAAAATTAAAACATACAAAGTAATGTCCCCTAACCCCTTAATCACCATAGCGGTTATTAACCGCTACAGTCATGAAGGGGTTAACCCACCCTCACCCACCACTCGGGATGCCTACATACCCTCCCACACTAACCCCCCCCCCGTGAGGCCTATCCACCCAGTCAGTACCCACAAGGGAGGCCTACCCACATACCGTTGGGGAAACACCCCACCCCCAGTACCCACAATAAAAACAGTACAATGACCCACAATAAACAGCATTATATTTATTAAATACATTACCCACCCCCTGTGCCCCCCCCCATAAATACAAGATTTATCCTTTTACATACAGGGTTCATAACGCAGCCCCACGCTAGTCCCCGGTGGGCTGGCAGGGCACCTGGACAGACCTACAGTTTACCAGCAGCCCTTTTTACAAAGGTTCTGGAGGCCTGCTGGTGGATCCTGCCAGCACCATGGCACCCAGGTGGTCTCCTTGGGCCTACCGTGGGCCACAATTGGGTCTCCACAGTAGGCCCAAGGATGTCTGGGAGCCCCGGGTCAAACCCACAGGTGTCTGCGGGGCCTCGGGTGGTTCCCTCGGGGGTCTGGGGAATTCACGGGTGCTCACTATGGGTCCACGGTTCCCCCACAGAAGTGGGACCACACATCATCATCCCCGCACCTACGGGTCAGCGGTGCCCCCACAGAAGTGGGACCACACATCGTCATCCCCGCAGACTACGGGTCCGCGGTGCCCCCACAGAAGTGGGACCACACATCATCATCCCCGCATGTGTCACCCGTGGAACCACCAGCCTGCTACCCTTGGGATACCCGAGGATACCCACAGGTGGTCTCTAGAGGCCCCACGCAAAACCACGGAATCAAACCCTGAATGTAAAAAACAATGGGAGCGACATGCGCACCCTCCTATGCCAATCTCTTCCTGGGGTGGTGGGAACGAGACAAGGTTTTTGTAGAGGACAACCATCAGATGACAGATAGGGTCTTGTTGTTGTTTAGATACATCAACGATATTCTTGTCATCTGGCAGGGCACTTTGGCCCAGCTCATGGAATTCATCGATGTGCTCAACCACAATGATCACAGTATCAGACTTACATCCAATGCTAGTTCGACCAATGTTGAATTTCTGGACCTGAGGATCTTTGTGGATTCAGCGGGAAGTTTATGTTCATATATTTTCCATAACAAAACAGCTACTACTGTAATTATGTTTTGCACGCTCAGAGTTTTCACCCTGATCATCAGGTACAAGGCATACCAGTCAGTGAATTTCTAAGATAAAAATGAAATTACTCTTCACCAGAAATCTCTGCCAGACGAGCTGGAGAACTTGAAGAGCGGTTTATTAGAATAGGGTACAGTAAAACTAGTGTCCGTAAAGGTTTAAAAAAGAGTCTCAACTGTAGTAGAGAAACACTTTTTTTTTCAAAAATTAAAACATCGATGCCGGAGAAGGTTCGCTTTATTAGCAGGTACAATCAGAAGTGGGCCAACCTGAGGACTATTTTACAACGTCAATGGAATGTCTTGATGACAGATTCAGACCTTAGGAAAGCACTCATGACAGGGTCAGTTTGACTAATCGCCAAGCGACGAATTTGCATGATAAACTGTCCAGAGCCATTATGTGCCGATGGTTGTCCCACTTTTCTTTCTTCTTTTGCTAAGAAAGGATTTTACAAATGTAGTAACTGCTCAGCCTGTAAATTTATGAGGCCAACCGAGTCCTTCACCAATTCCTCAGGGTCCCATATTTTAAATATATATCCCTTCCTTAATTGCAAATCGCAGGGCGTTGTGTATTACCTCACCTGCCCTTGTGGTCTCATCTATGTAGGTATGATCACAAGGGAGGTGAGGTTCAGAATACTTGAACATATATGCAATATTTGTAATGCCCAATGTGACTTAGATGCCTTTTAAAAAATCACTACAGGTGCAGGACATTTCCTTAAACAATATGGATCTGATCCATCATTCCTATCTGCTTGTGCGATCAAAGATTTCCCTCGGCATTCGTGGGGGGAGGGGATCTTGAAAAATCGTTGCTGCAGAGGGAATGTAGGTGGATTGTCCAACTGGAAACATAGGTACCTAGGGGTCTTAATTACTATTTGGGTTTTGCCATGTTCCTTTAATTTTAGATGGCTTTTTGTCTTTCTGTTTGCAAGTGAGATTAATTCCACCATTCTCTCTCCTTTCTATTAATTTTTTTAATAGTTGTTATTAACATCTTCAACTGATTCTGTGCAGTCCTACGATTGTGCTGAGATTTCAGTCCTAATATCTTCATGGTTGTCATCATATTTCAACATCCAAATGTCGTGCAGTC
The DNA here is from genome assembly GCF_040206685.1 of Ascaphus truei. Classification (NCBI taxonomy): domain Eukaryota; kingdom Metazoa; phylum Chordata; class Amphibia; order Anura; family Ascaphidae; genus Ascaphus; species Ascaphus truei. The sequence goes on along the minus strand of NC_134486.1, from coordinate 90,569,338 downwards.
CAGTGATCGTGTTGAAGCTCCAGCGTTGGCATCATGGAGATAATCTTCTTGATTTGACTTCTGTGGCCCTTTGTGGGATTCATCTGGAAGAATTACATCTGGTGTTCGTGTGGGCGTGCGGAGAAGAATTGCCCTTTGGCGTGCTACAGTATAATTATAATGCTTTGTGATTGTGGTTCCGGTTAGTTCTAGAATTCTATTAGGATTCAAGAGTTATCTGTGATCGCCTTATTTCATCAAGCAAATTATTACTGAAATTTCTTCTTTTTTTTAATAAAGAGTGCCTCACCATCGTGCAACTTTTAATCTTATGCAATTTATGACGCAATGGATTTACGAGCGTTGGTGACCTGTGATTTAGCAGGACTTCATGATGCATATTCATGATTCGCAAGAGTACAGGTAGTCTTGAGTAATTATACTTTTGAATTATGAAATGGGATGAGTTTGTATTTTCACATCAGGATTTGCTAATTAGCAGTTGTCATGTCCAATTCTATATTCAACCTGGCTGAGTATTTGCTTATCATGTGTTACTATTGATTACTTTACTATATGCTGTGTCACCATATTACACTCATTCCTTTGTTATTATGTGTCTAGCCATGGGACTCTGCCACTTTGTAACTCTGCCCACTAGTACCCGATTGGTCGTTTATCCAATCAATGGGGAAGAAAATACTCACCTGTGGTATAATAAGCTCTGCCTACAGCTGATTGTAAAATCACCGGTTTCTGACTTTTGTCCCCGAATTCTGGGCTCCGTTTGCTATGTAAAGGTCTACTTATTCATACACTGTCACCACTCCCCGAAGAAGTAAATCGACAAAACACGAGTTGGAGTGGGTGCTGGCGGGGGACCCCCCTTCTTTATCTATCTGATACGACAAGTCTGCATATGCTAACTCTATAGCGGTGAAGTATTATGGACTAACTATGCTTTCTCTGCTTTCTGCCTCAGAACACTAGCATGTTGATGCTTATATCATGAGAATGATTGTGCTTTCATCAGATGGACTTTTATCTGTGAATTCAGTTTACTCACTGCAGCATTTTTTCACTTGTGGACATTTATGTTATAGTGCCTCATTGTCTATGCAAGGCTGTATTTGTTCAATCATTGAGGTGCATCTTTTGTGTCTTTACACATAATCATGTGTTTGTTTGCATGTTATTCTTTGCAACACCATATCTGTGTGTAGTAATTGTTTAGCTACAACCTATTTTCCTACAGGCTTATGTGTCCTATAGGTATAGTAGTTTTTGCCATTTCTTGGTTATTACAATAGCCCTCTGTGCATCACTTAATACTACTGTCCCTGGTGGTTACTAGCAGTAGTATTACATATTTAGCCTTGCAGTACATGCATGTCCATTGTAATTTATGGGTAGGAGTCCCCCTCCATTTTACCATTTCTTTATAGTTTTAATGGTACATCAATACAATTTGTTCATATTTGACTTGATATACCCGTGTGCACTTTCAGGGAATTTTTCTTGTTGTTTTCATTCACTTTATCCCTGAGCCCCGCTAGAACTCGTTTATGTAAGAGTTATTTCTAGCTTATTATATTTCTGTTAAGAAGTTTTAACTTGAATACACACTGTAATTTACCATGATATAAAATATATATAAATATATATTTATATATATATATTTTCACTAATACACTTTGTGAAGTTTTCTACAATTGTGTGCTTTTTCTTGTTTTACCAGACCTCGGAACGGTAACGTATGTCTATATATATATATATATATATATATAAATATATATATATATGTTTATGTGTCTTTTTTCCAATATAAAGAACTTGTGATCAAACTTACCAGAGTGCTGTCCCCTGATTTCAATGGTATTGTATGGTTTATTATTGCTTTATGGGACAAGCACCCAATTCTCTTTACCTGCAAGTGGAGTGCCGGCTGCTTTTTGATTATATATATATATATATATATATATATATATATATATATATATATATATATATGATACGAACCAATCCAAAGACCAGTAAAGAGACAGCACACCGCACGGGGTTAATCCAAAAATCTATATTCACAACATGAAATACACGTAAGCCAACGTTTCGGTCCCACAGAGAGACCTTCCTCAGGGCCGTGCAACCCACAAGTGCAAGTGACCACACATATATACCCTCACCCATAGTGCAATGCAAACAAAGGGAACCAATCACCAACATGCAATCAGACAGAATATGCAACATAGCTGTGCTCTGTGCCCCCTCCCCTATTACCTGATTATCCAAATGACTCATCATGACATGAGAGTAGGCACTTAAACTATTAGGAGAAAGACACCCTTTAGACACTGGTCCCAGGGTCTACTGCCCTTGCGGGGGAAGGTTGCGCACCGCGCATCTGCAGTGGGCCAAAACATATTGACTGCCGGAGCGCCAGCAAGGAGAGTACGCCGCGCATCACAGCTGTGAGCAGACGCCTCATTGACTCTCCCTGGCCACCAGGGACGCCGGCAGCGCAAAACGCACATGCGCAGTCTGAAAAACCGCCTCGGTGCACAGTTACCCACACACTGACAGTAATAATGGGCTAAACAGAATAATAATAAACAGAGCGTTAAGGTGAACCACAGGGGGACAGGTAGAGGTATAGAGCACAAGGAGTGCATAGCATCACCATAGTATATAAGGACAAAGGAAGTGCAAAAGTGCAGAGGGAGTGATGCAACAGAGTATGAGTGACAAACATAAAAAAGGCATAATGCAAAATCAAGTGAAAGCAGGGAGACTGCTACAAAAAGCAGCTAAGTGAAAGTTCCTCATTTAGGCCACCAGGTGTCATAGTTCTTAGTTCATAAATAAGCCTTGCTTCCTGTTTAAGCAAAGTCCTGCCCCTGTCACCCCCACGGGGGGGGACTGGAACCTGCAGAATAGGCATACAACGAAGTGTGGCCAGTGTATGCCTTTTTTCCTTGAAATGTCTAGCCACAGGTAGACACTTCAGGTCTACATCAGAGGCATCACTCAGTAGGGCTTTTCTGATGTTTGAACGGTGCATGGCCATGCGTTCTTTCAGCATCCTTACAGTCTTCCCGATGTACAGCAATCCACAAGGACACTTAATAAGGTACACCACGAATTTAGACTCACAGTTCAGTGGTTGTTTGATTTTAATCGGTGCGCCACTATGCGGGTGATTGTAGCTAGGGCCCAGCTGCATATAGTTGCAGTTGGTACAGCCATGACAGCGGTACGAACCAGGTTTTTTGGCTAACCAAGTGGTGGGTGTGGCATATTTGTCTATTGGGTCAGATCCAGTGACCATGTCACCAATGTTTGGTCCCCGACGAAAGCAGAATAGAGGTGGCTCTCTAGCAAATTCACCAATCCTCTCGTCATTCTCCAGGATGCGCCAATTGCCCCGAATGCAGCGCTTAATGCTGTTGGTAGCAGTACTGAATGTACTGACTATATTGAGCCTGTTGCTCACCGGTCTGCCTGTCGAAGGTGTCAATAGTTCACCCCTATCAACCTGTCCAACCTTTTGCAAGGCAAAATTGATGTCCTTGGCTGAATAGCCCCTCTCCCGGAAGCGTGCGGCCATTTGGGCCAAGGCCCGTTGGGATTCTTCTGGATCAGTGGTGATTCTTTTCACTCGGAGAAGCTGGGAGTATGGGAGACCCCTCTTAAGTGGTACAGGATGGTGGCTGGCTGCACAAAGAAGGGAGTTCTTGTCTGTACTCTTCCGGTATATTCTAGTAGCCAGCGTGCCTCCAATTTTGTACACTATGGTGTCTAAAAAAGCGATTTCCTGGTAGCTGTGGTTGAGGGTAAAACGGATTGTGGAGGGGATTTTGTTTAAATCAGAAACAAATGTCAGCAGCTCCTCTTCACTGCCCGTCCACAGAATGAAGATGTCGTCAATATAGCGAAGGTATTTGACGATATGCCGTCCATGCGTGGTGTCAGTTAATATGTGCAACCGTTCATACAAATCCATAAACAGATTAGCGTACGACGGTGCCATATTTGAGCCCATGGCAGTGCCCGTAAGTTGCAAGTAGTAGTGTTTCTCAAATTTAAAGAAGTTCTTATGGAGGATGACCTCAATGAGCAACATGAGAAAGTCAACTGGTGGACCCTGTTCGACTCCCTGTTCTTCCAATTTTGTGCGTACTGCTTCTAGGCCCCCTGCATGGGGAATGTTGGTGTACAGGCTGGACACATCTAGCGTAGCAAGAATACATTCTGCTGTGTTAACGGAAAGATGGCTGAGCTGCTCAATAAAGTCCGTGGTGTCCTTGATGTATGAACCCATTCCAGCCACCAGTGGCTGTAGATAGAAGTCCACAAATTGCGAGAGGGGGTGGCACAGCGACCCACGGGCCGAGATGATGGGTCTGCCCGGTGGTGCGACTATAGATTTGTGTACTTTGGGTAGTGTGTATAATACTGGCATCACAGGGTGGTCCTGAGTCAGGAATTTACTGGTTTCTTCTGTGATCCAGGCATTATTCAAGCCCAATCGGATGATGCCATCAATCTCCTTCTTGTAGGCTATCGTCGGATCCCCCGGGAGGCGTCTATAATGATGTACAACTGCAAGCTGTTGCTCAATCTCCTGCTTATAGTATTGATAATTTAAAACCACAATCCCTCCACCCTTGTCTGCTGCTCTCACTATAATCCCCTTGTTCTCCCGTAGCATTTTCAGGGCAGCTCTCTCCTCTCTCGATGTATTAAAAAAGCTGGTCTTATGATTCTTCAGAATTTTCCGTGTGTCTTTCGTCACCAAGTTCATAAATGCAGCTATGTTGGGGTTCAGTGAGTGCGGGTCAAAGGTGCTCCTGGTCTTAAATGGATTTGGGGTAATGTCTCCAGAAGAGTTAATATCAATATTCTTAGAGAAGAAATCCTTTAACTTCAATTGTCTGTGCAGTCTGTACATATCAACCTCCCAGTCAAAGGAATCCTGCATATGGGTTGGCACAAATGATAAGCCTTTCTGTAAAATGCTAACCTCTGCCGGTGTCAGTGAGTGGTCCGATAGATTGTAGATCACCGTCTCGCTTGCCTGGTGCCCCTTGTCGCTTTTCCTTCGCGCACGGGATACCGCCGATCTCCGGCCACCTCTCCTGGTGGGTCTGTGCGCGTTGTGCCCTGCGGGAGAGTTCTCGCTCGACCGCCATCGCCCGGACCTAAAAAAGGCTCCATGGAGGTGTTGTCCGGGGCATCTGATGCATCAGTATCACTGGTCGTGTAGCCCATCCTGGCGGCATCACCCCGCCTAGACCGAGGCTGGTATCGTCGCTGTGGACCGCTTCTACCGCTCTTCGTCTCACCCAGCCCCAGGAGAATACCATTGATGCCTATAGGGCAAATTTAATCAAGTTTAAGAAGGAGAAGCTCCGGCAGGTGACTGCGGACTACAAGGAGCGCAACGTCTACCGATGGCTCCTGGGGCTGGGTGAGACGAAGAGCGGTAGAAGCGGTCCACAGCGACGATACCAGCCTCGGTCTAGGCGGGGTGATGCCGCCAGGATGGGCTACACGACCAGTGATACTGATGCATCAGATGCCCCGGACAACACCTCCATGGAGCCTTTTTTAGGTCCGGGCGATGGCGGTCGAGCGAGAACTCTCCCGCAGGGCACAACGCGCACAGACCCACCAGGAGAGGTGGCCGGAGATCGGCGGTATCCCGTGCGCGAAGGAAAAGCGACAAGGGGCACCAGGCAAGCGAGACGGTGATCTACAATCTATCGGACCACTCACTGACACCGGCAGAGGTTAGCATTTTACAGAAAGGCTTATCATTTGTGCCAACCCATATGCAGGATTCCTTTGACTGGGAGGTTGATATGTACAGACTGCACAGACAATTGAAGTTAAAGGATTTCTTCTCTAAGAATATTGATATTAACTCTTCTGGAGACATTACCCCAAATCCATTTAAGACCAGGAGCACCTTTGACCCGCACTCACTGAACCCCAACATAGCTACATTTATGAACTTGGTGACGAAAGACACACGGAAAATTCTGAAGAATCATAAGACCAGCTTTTTTAATACATCGAGAGAGGAGAGAGCTGCCCTGAAAATGCTACGGGAGAACAAGGGGATTATAGTGAGAGCAGCAGACAAGGGTGGAGGGATTGTGGTTTTAAATTATCAATACTATAAGCAGGAGATTGAGCAACAGCTTGCAGTTGTACATCATTATAGACGCCTCCCGGGGGATCCGACGATAGCCTACAAGAAGGAGATTGATGGCATCATCCGATTGGGCTTGAATAATGCCTGGATCACAGAAGAAACCAGTAAATTCCTGACTCAGGACCACCCTGTGATGCCAGTATTATACACACTACCCAAAGTACACAAATCTATAGTCGCACCACCGGGCAGACCCATCATCTCGGCCCGTGGGTCGCTGTGCCACCCCCTCTCGCAATTTGTGGACTTCTATCTACAGCCACTGGTGGCTGGAATGGGTTCATACATCAAGGACACCACGGACTTTATTGAGCAGCTCAGCCATCTTTCCGTTAACACAGCAGAATGTATTCTTGCTACGCTAGATGTGTCCAGCCTGTACACCAACATTCCCCATGCAGGGGGCCTAGAAGCAGTACGCACAAAATTGGAAGAACAGGGAGTCGAACAGGGTCCACCAGTTGACTTTCTCATGTTGCTCATTGAGGTCATCCTCCATAAGAACTTCTTTAAATTTGAGAAACACTACTACTTGCAACTTACGGGCACTGCCATGGGCTCAAATATGGCACCGTCGTACGCTAATCTGTTTATGGATTTGTATGAACGGTTGCACATATTAACTGACACCACGCATGGACGGCATATCGTCAAATACCTTCGCTATATTGACGACATCTTCATTCTGTGGACGGGCAGTGAAGAGGAGCTGCTGACATTTGTTTCTGATTTAAACAAAATCCCCTCCACAATCCGTTTTACCCTCAACCACAGCTACCAGGAAATCGCTTTTTTAGACACCATAGTGTACAAAATTGGAGGCACGCTGGCTACTAGAATATACCGGAAGAGTACAGACAAGAACTCCCTTCTTTGTGCAGCCAGCCACCATCCTGTACCACTTAAGAGGGGTCTCCCATACTCCCAGCTTCTCCGAGTGAAAAGAATCACCACTGATCCAGAAGAATCCCAACGGGCCTTGGCCCAAATGGCCGCACGCTTCCGGGAGAGGGGCTATTCAGCCAAGGACATCAATTTTGCCTTGCAAAAGGTTGGACAGGTTGATAGGGGTGAACTATTGACACCTTCGACAGGCAGACCGGTGAGCAACAGGCTCAATATAGTCAGTACATTCAGTACTGCTACCAACAGCATTAAGCGCTGCATTCGGGGCAATTGGCGCATCCTGGAGAATGACGAGAGGATTGGTGAATTTGCTAGAGAGCCACCTCTATTCTGCTTTCGTCGGGGACCAAACATTGGTGACATGGTCACTGGATCTGACCCAATAGACAAATATGCCACACCCACCACTTGGTTAGCCAAAAAACCTGGTTCGTACCGCTGTCATGGCTGTACCAACTGCAACTATATGCAGCTGGGCCCTAGCTACAATCACCCGCATAGTGGCGCACCGATTAAAATCAAACAACCACTGAACTGTGAGTCTAAATTCGTGGTGTACCTTATTAAGTGTCCTTGTGGATTGCTGTACATCGGGAAGACTGTAAGGATGCTGAAAGAACGCATGGCCATGCACCGTTCAAACATCAGAAAAGCCCTACTGAGTGATGCCTCTGATGTAGACCTGAAGTGTCTACCTGTGGCTAGACATTTCAAGGAAAAAAGGCATACACTGGCCACACTTCGTTGTATGCCTATTCTGCAGGTTCCAGTCCCCCCCCGTGGGGGTGACAGGGGCAGGACTTTGCTTAAACAGGAAGCAAGGCTTATTTATGAACTAAGAACTATGACACCTGGTGGCCTAAATGAGGAACTTTCACTTAGCTGCTTTTTGTAGCAGTCTCCCTGCTTTCACTTGATTTTGCATTATGCCTTTTTTATGTTTGTCACTCATACTCTGTTGCATCACTCCCTCTGCACTTTTGCACTTCCTTTGTCCTTATATACTATGGTGATGCTATGCACTCCTTGTGCTCTATACCTCTACCTGTCCCCCTGTGGTTCACCTTAACGCTCTGTTTATTATTATTCTGTTTAGCCCATTATTACTGTCAGTGTGTGGGTAACTGTGCACCGAGGCGGTTTTTCAGACTGCGCATGTGCGTTTTGCGCTGCCGGCGTCCCTGGTGGCCAGGGAGAGTCAATGAGGCGTCTGCTCACAGCTGTGATGCGCGGCGTACTCTCCTTGCTGGCGCTCCGGCAGTCAATATGTTTTGGCCCACTGCAGATGCGCGGTGCGCAACCTTCCCCCGCAAGGGCAGTAGACCCTGGGACCAGTGTCTAAAGGGTGTCTTTCTCCTAATAGTTTAAGTGCCTACTCTCATGTCATGATGAGTCATTTGGATAATCAGGTAATAGGGGAGGGGGCACAGAGCACAGCTATGTTGCATATTCTGTCTGATTGCATGTTGGTGATTGGTTCCCTTTGTTTGCATTGCACTATGGGTGAGGGTATATATGTGTGGTCACTTGCACTTGTGGGTTGCACGGCCCTGAGGAAGGTCTCTCTGTGGGACCGAAACGTTGGCTTACGTGTATTTCATGTTGTGAATATAGATTTTTGGATTAACCCCGTGCGGTGTGCTGTCTCTTTACTGGTCTTTGGATTGGTTCGTATCATACTTATTTTCTATGGGACTAGCATCTGCTATTATAACCTTTTCTACTGCAGTGTGCTGACTGACCTTCATGTGTATATATATATATATATATATATATATATATATACACACACACGCATATTTATATATATATATATATATATATATATATACATATATATATATATATAAATATATATATATGTATATATATATATAACAAATGACAGGGGGTGTCCTGTGTAGTGTAGGACTTGCACTTATTATGGTTTACCTTGACGATTTGGTGTGCAGGCTTATGATGCTTTGGCCAAAATTTCTAACTAAAAAAACATATTTTATTATTATTTGTATTAGCATTATTATTAGTACTGAAGCATTATTTCTTGTAATTATTACCATGTATGTTTTGTCATTTGGATGTAGCACTGGGCACCCCCTGTCGTTTGTTATATTCACTTGCCACAGCCCAGTGGCACTTTATATGACATTACATATAGTCAAGATTAGGTGGGTGTGGGCGTTTGAGCTTGCTGTGTTTGTGTGTGCTATATATATATATACATACATACATACATACATACATACCTACATACATACAAACATACATACATACAAGCCAAAGACTGTTGCCAGAACTATTACATCTGCAATAAAAACCCCACGAGAACACCTGCTACAATACAGACAGAAAGAAACCACAGGTGTGCCGACGAGTATTCAAAGGCCTCGGCCATGCTTACTGCTTGCTGGCAGAGGCGCGCTGAGGCAAGCTCCTGCTCAGCACTGAGCCCCTACAGCCGCATTTAGAGCGGCTTTAGTAGGGGCTCGCCTATGCTTCCGCAAGCGCGTGGAATCGTACGTCTTAGGCAATTTTAAAAATCAAGCGCTTGCCGGAGCGCAGGGCCGGTCACGTGAGCGGTTCGCCCAATGAGGGCGAACCAGCTCCGTGACGTCACTGGCCCGCCCCCAGCCCGCCCCCCGCCCGCCCCCCGATGGCACGCAGGGCAAGCAACCACAAGGCCAGGGAAAGCACCCGCTTTCCCTGCGCCTCAGCGCGCCTCAGCACACAAGCGAAGAGCCTGGCCGAGGCCTAAAACTTGCCTTAAACTTGCCTTGTAAAATCTGGGGCTATCACCAACAAGAGCCAGGTACATGCTGGGTACATGCTGCAAACATTTCAGTGACATTTCTGCAGAGTCTAATGGCCCATCGGATTAACAAAGCAGTGGTCCCTGGCAGTCCCATTCCATTTGAATGGGACTGCCAGGGACCACCGCTTTTAATCCGATGGGCATTTAGTCTGTCTGCAGAAATGTCACTGAAATGTTGCAGCATGTACCCAGCATGTACCCAGGATGTACCCAGTACATACGTATATCACCAGTGGCCACATACAACCCTACCCTAGAAGGAATACGAAAAATAATCAAAGATCTGCAACCCATACTGGCAGAGGATGTGACATTAAAAGAAATCTTCCCCAAACCACTCATTCTTGCGTTCCACCAAACCTCAAACAGAAATTAGTCAATAGAAAACTTCCTAACGAAATTATAGACACTGATAATGGCCCACAACCGTGCAACAACACACGTGGCAAACTCTGCAAACATACTGTATATGCCAAAATCCCAAAGCCAGTCACAATCATGGAACACTCAATGTTAAAGGATCATACTGCTGCACATCCAGGAATGTTGTATATAATATTCAATGTAACAAATGTTACCAGGGATGTTACATTGGTGAAACCAGTCAAATGCTTCAAGGCAGAATGAATATGCACAGACACTCTATACAACACCATGAAGAAGGAAGATACTGCTCACCAGTAGGACATCATTTCTCACTACCAGTTCATTCCATAAATGATTTAAAAATCAAAATCCTCAATGGAATGTTTAAATGCACCCAAGAACGGAAACATTTGAATTCAGAATGATAAGACTCTTTGACACCAAAATAAGAGGACTTAATGCAGATATGGGGTTTCTCACACACTATCACAAGTATCTGTAATTATCCTGTCTGCTTCAATGCCAATGTTCTTATCCACAATTCCAAACCCCCTCAGCATCCCCATCCCCCTCCATGCTGTTACTTTCACCTTCTTCAAACATCCATTTCTCACCTACCTTATCTAAATCTCTGTTTTTTTTTCTCCTTTCATATTTATGCATTCTGTTTTAGCTATAGATTTCTTTGTAAAAACCAGTAATGCTGACCTGATGGCGAGGAAAACTCTCGAAAGCTTATCCTATGACATAAATTGTTAGTCCAAATGAAAAAGGTATCACCTAATACTGATGTACTCATTTACTCTGCACTATTGCAACTGGTCTAACACGGATATTTCCGTTTTTTCTTTTTATATATATATATATATATATATATATATAAACACACAAAATCCCAGCAAGCTCCAGAAACCCCCACCACCCACCACATAATATATAAATAAATAAAGGGTGATTATTTATATTGTGGAAGAATGACCTAGGTGCAGAAAAAAAGAGAAAGGGGGAGGGGGAGAGAACATAGAGTAGTATGTCTCAATAGGCGTCACAGACAGATGGTGAGAGATACACTCACCCTTAGGTGGATAATAAAGACGTTTATCCACATAAATGGGATCTGGAACTGTTGTTTCTTCTGTATGGATAAATTATTTCACACTTGGTATGATCACTCTTCTTACTTGAATTTTTTCTCAATCCATGATAGACATCATATGGGAATGAAAATAGATAAGGGACATATAGTGTAACACAATTTTATTAAAATATAAAAAACCGATACACATATAGGTAATGTACTCACACTTTATGAATAATAAAACAGGCATTTGGAGAGATTGTAATCAAACGGAGTCTCTCACACTCAGTATGTGCCCCGACTCACTGCTATCCGGATGCTGGGAGACTGTTAGTGAATTGTCCTGCTCCGTGTCCTGGTCTCCCTGACAGCCGCGCACTTCCGTGTCACGTGTCTGCACCCAGTCTCGCGAGATCTCACTCACTCCGGTCACTCGCTTCTGAGCTATTCTGCTTCCAGGGGTTCTTTGATCGAGTCTCTCTCCACCTCTTAACTCAATCTGCGTTACCGCCGAACAGATAATCACCCTTTATTTATATATATATTATGTGGTGGGTGGTGGGGTTTTTTGGAGCTTGCTGGGATTTTGTGTGTTTATTAATATAACCAAATCTAGTATTTCCCCTCTCATGGTTGGTTACTCAATAATTTGGGTCATATCATTGTCTTTAAGCACCCCAAAAACCTGTTTCCTTTGGTTGTAATGCTGATCTCATTGCCCCAGTCCATGTCTGGATATTTAAAATCACCCATTATGCAAACATGACCTAATTGTAATGCCTTCTCCATTTGCAAAAGTATTTTAGCTTCCTCAATCTCATAGAATATATTTGGTGTTTTATAGCATATCCTTACAAACATTTTCTTTATGCTTTTTACTCCACTGCTAATTTCTAGCCACAAGGTCTCTATATTTTCATAATTCTTTTATAAACATATTCCATTATAATAGGTGTTAAATATAAATATACTCCAACTCTTCTTCTATTTGCTGAATCCTTCCAAAAAAAGTGAATAACCCTCTAAATTAACTGCCCAGTCATGAGTTTCATCCCACCATGTTTCAGTCATGCCTATGATATCATACTGCTCCCTTCTAGCTGTTAATTAAAGCTCCCCCATTTTATCTGTCAGGCTTCTTGCATTAGCAAGCATGCATTTAAGTTTTTTTTCAGCCTGTGCTATTATTTTATCTGCCCCTGCCTTTCTACGCAAATTGGGTTTAGTCTTTAGAAGTTTTCTAGTATTATCTGTATTTATTATGGGTTTCTCACTGCTTGCCAAACTCAAACTTGCCCCATTCTATTTCCATGACCCGTTGTTTCCTAATCTATTCTATTTAGTTCGTTATCTGTTTCTTGTCCCTCCCCTTCCATCCTAGTTTTAAATCTCCTCCAACCTTTTAACATTCCCCCCCCCCCCCCCAGCACAGAAGATCCCTCTTCATTGAGGTGCTATCTGTCCCTATCATTAAGATTGCACCTCTCAGAAAAGGAGTCTCAGTGCTCTAAAACCCCCAAACCCTCCGTCCTACACCACTTTCTTATCCATGCATTAACCTTCCTAATCTGGACTGTCTCCCTGGGGTAGCGCATTGCACTGTAGTATTTCAGAAAATACTATCTTGGAGGTCCTTGCCTTAAGCTTTTGGCCTAGATCCCTGAAAAACATTCTTAGGGTCCTCCATCTTTATTTACCTTTGTCATTGGTGCCAATATCTACCAAGTCCACTGGGTCAGTCCCAGCCCCTCCCACCAGTCTTTCTACCCGATCTGCAATGTGCCAAACCCTTGCCGATTTGACACTTACATTTATGTCAAATACTTTCGAAACAATTTGATGTTTTATTTAATTAAGCATTAAGCAAACACTGGAAAAAGACAAAAAAAACATGCTACTACCAGCTTCATCTAAAATAGGGCTTCTTTCAATAACAACCTGATCCCCCTGACACAGGCTGAACAGGAAAAGGAGCAGACGGTTACTGAGACTGGCACACAACCAGGGTTGAAGCAGGCCCAATACTAGACCTACTCTGGCATATGGTACCAGCAGGAAGAATCGCTGGTACATCCACCACTGGGCATTTATCCCCACATTGCCAACTGACCCTAAACTGTTGTTGAATTTGACCTTTGACCTCAGTCTCACACAGGAAAGGCACAGTGAGAGCCCCTTTTACCCCTGCTGCTATTGGCACCACTCATAATAAATAACAATAAAACAAATTAAAATAATAATATAATTATATTATGGAAAATAATTACATTTAAAATAGAAGACATTTTTTTTCTCTCATGCTCAGGCTCCTGTCTCCTCTCAGGTATTTTTAATTCACAGGCTGGAATTACAATTTTTGATGGCAAATTAATCGGTCATTCTTTTTTCTTACAATACGATTGCGAATTCGAAATAAACACATTCTGTGGAATGGATTTACGTTACACCCGCTGGGTTTTTTTAACAGCATAACAGAGCAACATAGGGGGATTTTAACTAAACACATGGAAGACATTTGTGGATTTTACCCTACGGAAAAGATTTTCAAGGGAAAGACCAGAAAATTCAGAGAAAAGGATTTGGACATTCACCAATCTCTAGTTACACTTTCACCACAAATGTGTACATACATAACCCATAAACACTACCATATGCACCCTTGAATTCAACTATATTCCTTGTAAACAGCATATAGTCACCTACCCAGACTATGTTTGTAATGAATAATCAGAGAACAAACTTTATTTTAACATATAACATTTTCCAAAAAAACTCCCTTTTTTTTACTGGGCTGTTTCCTGGCCTGCTTAAATGTATTTTTGTCATAGACTTCCTGTATTTTACACCTTGGCAGGCAGAGGGCTATTTAAAAGAATTACACTGTTTATAAATGACATGTTATATCTGTATGACATTGTACACACATTATTTGATTTTTAAATGTCAGACAAAATCAGTATTTTCTTTGACTATTTAAACATATTTAGCATTTTAAGTCCTTTATAGTTGGTCATGCAGATTTGATAAAGAAAGTTATTTTTACTGGCATTTTAATAATAGTTTTCACTTAAGGTTTGTGTACAAAGTAAAATATATTATTAAAGAGATTTTACTGAAGTGTTGATATTTTTGCTTTATCAATGTAACGGATAATTAATATAGTTGGTCAACAAGTTGTTCAAGCTAAATCTAATTTTCCCTTTCTGAGATACGTTTAGAGGTAGTAGTTCAGCAGTAGGCTAAATAAATGTGCTTGAATCAGGAATGTGTGAATGTTCGAGGGTGCTTCAAACTAGAAATACATATTTGCATGAATATTTTAGATTGGATATACCTGCAGTAAAAAAACATATATATCACAAATCAGAGAAGCCCAAAGCTACATCCAATATGACAAAAATACACAGTGAAATACCTATATATCTCTTTAAAAAGGGTCATTTAGTTAAACCCTTTGGCCAAAGCATTTTTAAGCCTGCAAGCCACATCAAGGCATGACCAAGTATTGCAGGTCCGAACAAAAACTGATTACAATTCTTATTTACCTCTATAATTAGAGGGAGAATTATTGCATTGGATCTGTCCCAACCAGATGAATGAAAAAGACCTGCTTACTTGGAAAGTGGGGAGGGGGAAAAAAATATGCAATTCAAAACAATGGAAAACATTTTCTGATGATATCCACAATTATGCACACATTCTTTCTATCTAACATTAACTGTAAAACTTTCCGTTAGGCAGCAATATGTTAAACCTAAACTGTTAAGCAGTTAAACTTTTGCTCTTATGTTATATTACTGTATATTTTCAATGCTACAACTAAGCATCACCGTTAAAAAGTATTATCCTTTATAGTTATTCTATATTCTCTAATATATTAAATTGTTTGACCTTTTCTTTTCTACTATATTATGAATAATACATCTATACTTATTGTTAGTGGAAAAAATGTTTTTGCTTATATTGTATGTCCTTTTAATCTTTTTCCTTCATGTTCAACATATGTATGTTTACTTCACTTGACGTACTGATCCCCCACCAGCAGCTCTGTTTTTCCATTCTCTCCATTGCCATCATCTGTTTCCCTTATATTTGGGGACTCTGTTTCTAGAACACAGGAAGCGGAGCTACTAGTCTGGGGATCACTTTTAACTCTTTATTTCAGTGAGGACAGCATTCTTTGACAAAGCGCTGAACAGCACGGAATTAATTAGAGTGTCCTCTATGTTCCCTGATTTTTATGCTGCCAGGTTCGAATAAATTGATTTTTTTCATGCAATCCAGCCTCCATCATCATTGAGCATTGAGCATTCCCCCTTGTTGGACTTCCGGTTGTCCATTTCCTTCAGTCATGTGCATGCCAGAGCCGGAGATACTTTGTGGAGGTCGGCGGTATACTATTCCACTGTTATTAATGCTTCAAACTACTCAGGACTATCTGGATTATCTGCTCCAGGATTTTCTACTGTTAAGCAGCTGTCAGAAAATACAGAAGCACTAAGAGGGGATAACACACTTCCGGGTTTTTTTCCAACATTTTTCACAATTAAACTTTCTTCATAAGGGTTCAGAAGGCATGATCATTCTGTCAATCATCAAGCCACTTATTTGATTAAAGACATTAACCCTTGCAATACATCATAAATAATGATGATGTATATCATCATTTTGTAGTTGGTTCTAATCAAATGACAAATACAGCTGAATCCCATTATAACGTGGTGCTCGGGGGGCATGGAATGAGACCACATTATAAACAGGACCGCGATTAAAAAAAATGCCACCACGATCAGGGGTTCCGTGTCCGCCAGAGGGGTAGAGCTAGGATAAATCTCCCAGCTCTTCCTGAACCTGGCATCATAGCGGAAATCCCACAAATGACTTACCCAGAGCAGCTAATCTGTGTGCAGTGCAGGAGAAGCTGGTGAGTCTGAGAGGGGCGGGGAGTGGGGTAAGGATCTCACAGAGTCAGGAGAAGCCGGGATGTCAGCTGTCTGTGTGTGAGTCCCGCGGCCAGGAACCAAGTCCCTTCTCTCCTCCCCCCCCAGCGGAGGTACAGGGAGGGAAGGAGAGATATGTGTGTGTGTTTGTGTGTCAGTGTGTGTGTGTGTCAGTGTGTGTGTGTGTGTGTGTCTGTTTGTTATAATTACCCATATAAGAATTCTATTATATATATATATATATATGTGTTTATCCTGCCATATATATACTGCACCGACACACTTTATTCGAGCAAATACCCAGTATGTACCTGGCAGATACCTGGAATGCGCCGCTCCTCACCTCTGACAAGCCCCGTTGCGTTTGCCTTCCCAGCCTGGGTTCATGCCTGGCTGACGGGCGGCTGATCTGTTAAATGATAATGATTAGGATTTAATAGACTGCAATGCTTCGCGTGTCTACCAGATGGCATAAATTCATGAATTGTAATGCAGTATATATATATATATACTGTGCAGTATTGCAGCCAGCGGGAATAAAATGCTTCAATCCCTGCCTGGAAAATACCTCAATGCACTCAGGCAGAAAACAGTCACAAACCTCAATACACCCGGGTATACCCGAATTCGTGGGACTAGCCGAGCTCGAATAAAGTGTGTCGCCAGTGTATATATATATATATATATATATATATATATATATATATATATATATATATATATATATTGTGGCAGGACGGCCTCGCGGCGTGGTCAGTAAGACGCTAGACACGGTGGGAAATGTTCAACTATAGTGGTTTATTAGCCACAATCAAAATAAGTACAGGTGCACTGTCCCTTTAAGAAACTACTTTCTTGAAAATTAAAGCCTAGGGACACTAACTCACTTCTTGAGCCCTTACTAACAGGACAGACAGCTAACCTGGTCATGCCCAAAACATGCTACACAAAGGATAACGATACGTATAAGAATAAAGTCTTATCTGTTTTGCCGCTCCAGTAGCAAACAGGAACACGGTTCCGGGGAGCAGGCTGTGTCCAGCCTCGCAGCGATCTTGATCTTTATCCTGGGTTGGGGTCCCAGCTGGTCCCAGCAGCCTAGCTCCTCACAGGATTGGGGGACCAGAGCAACAGCAAAGGCTTCCTAGCCGGGAGAGTTCTCTCCACCTTCCTGTGGAAAAACAAGCTCTCTGTGTGTGTGTCACTTCCTGCTTTTAAACCTGCAGTCTCTCAGGCCTCCTGCTTAATTAGGCTGCAGGTGTGCTTCTTTCTGTCTGAGGAGATTAACACTCTGTGAACTGGCTGCAGCGTCTCTCCATTCACTATTCCAGCCTACTGAGTTAGTGACTCTGTCACATATCCCTCTCCCCAGCGAAACATTGTCTTGTGGAGCGGCCCGTGCACCATTCCCGTGCACCAGCATCATTGGCGAAAATGTCTGACGTCAGCCCTTCCCTCCCCCTTTTTTTTTCTTGCCTTCCAATTTAGGCATATTCTTTTTAGGGTAATTACAGGCCATCTGGGCCTGAGGACTGGTACCTCACTATCTCCTTGTGTTCAGAGACTCCTTCACCCTGTAGAAGAGCCTTGACTTTGGTCAGCTCATTGCATACTCTTGCCAGTGACTGTTTGGATTTTTCCTGTGAAGACAGCACCTCCGCTGTAGCGGTGATGGGTTTTGGACCTTTTTCCATCAGCATACCTTCAGTGTTGGGTTTCACATCATTTATCTTCAGAGCTTCAAATTGGGTGGGGGTCTTTTTAACCCCAAGTGCACCCCATGATGCCTCTCTTTTACAGTCGGCAGACTCGAAGGCTTGGGCCTGTCTTTCTTGTCCCCTTAACTTACTCCGTTGGGAGTGTTGCTGAACAAACTGTGAGGTCTTTCTCATCTTACAAACATGGACACTCTTTAGTCCCATTCTCGACTATCTCTTCACAGCGGCTGCCTTCCTTGCAAGGAAACCCCTATGGGTCCCATAGTACAACTGGCTTCTTACTGTGCTACTACATAGCACCTTGGTCTTCCCATCCCGTGCCTTGTGAAAAGTAGACTGTAACACTGCAACGGTATTGCAGTCACGCTTCCTGGTGCGCCTCACTTGCTTTATCTCTACCACCTTTTTTCCCATGGACTGCTTCTGTGACCCAAGGGTCTGTCTTAGGGTTGTAACTTCTTTCTCCAACTTCAGCTGAGGAATCTCCTGCTGGGCAGCATTAGAGTCCAACGTAGCATCCTGCTCAGTCTTCAGAGCCTCGAGTATCTCATCCAGGTCACGCTTTTGTTTCTCTGCCATCTTGCGGCCAGCACGCTCCGACTCCAGATCCCTCCTCAGGTCATGAAGCTGTCCTTCTGCATTTCTTTTGTCACTCAGAGCAGCTGCCAGTTCATCTTCTTTGGTGTCGAGTCGCGATTCCACATCCCATAGCTGGTTCAGCGCAAGTCTTAAGTCTGTTTCTTTCGCTCTATTTCTGACCTGCCACTGCCAGTGCTCCTCCCAGACCTTGTCCAGCTCCAGCTGCAGTCGGGCCATTGGACGTGTGGTCCAGAGGCTTGCGGGTATCAACCATCTCGGTTTCATAGCGCAATTATAGGCAAGCCACCTGTCGGACGGTCACCCTCTCCCGCTCGGCGAGCTGTATCTTGCGCTCAGCAACCTGCGTTTGCAGCTCTTCAATTTGATCCTGAAAATCCCCTCTCAGGGCCCTCACCTCTTCCTGGTGCTTGCTCTGGGCTTGCGTCAGCTCCTCCTTCATCTTTTGGAGCTCTGCAGTTTTTGTCGCCAGTATCGCTGTTGCTTCTGTCTTCCAGGCTTCTTTCTCCTTGGCATACTGACTCATGGAGATGGAGTTGCCTCACTGCTTCTCCAGCTCTTGCTCCAGTCTTTGGACCTTCTCATGTTCCCTCTCACACAGAGTCACCTGGCTTCTAAGCTCCGCCTCCAGCGATGCTCTTGTGGCGCTCAACGTGATCTTCAGCTGCTCCAGGGCGAGGCATTCTTTTTCCAGCATTTTCTCTGCATTCTGCAGAGCAGCCTGTACTTCATTTTTTTCTTGCGCCAATTGCGTCTTCCCTTTCTGCGCTTGGTGAAGCTTCTCAGTCCCATCACTGACCTGACCAGTCAGGTTTAAAACCTCTTCCTTCAGGTTTATATTCTCCATTTTCACAGTCTCTACATCCCTTAGGACCGTTTCATTGGCTTTCTTCAAAGTACCCAGCTCTGCCCCTAGGGATGCTCTTGTGGCGTACAGCGTGGCCCTCAGTTCCTCATGCTGTTCTGTGGGGACATACTGGGTACTCAGCCGTTCCTGTAGCACTTGCTGCTTCTCCTTGGCTGCTTGCAGACTTGCATGTAGCTCTTGCAGCTGGCTCTGCCATAAGTGCGTTGCCTGTGTGTGCTGCTGCAGGGAGACACGTTGCATCCTCTCTGCATTCTGCAGTGCTTCCTGCACCTCTAACTTTTCCTGGATCAATTGCTTCTTCACTTTTCCTGCTTGGTGGAGCTTCTTATCACCTTTACTGATTTGATCAGTCAAGTCTGAATTTTTCTGCGTCAGACTTACATTCTCCTTCTTTACAGTCTCTAAATCCCTCAGGGCATTCTCATGGGTTTCCTTCAACATACCCATCTCTGTGTTTAGACTGTGGCCCTCCTGGCGTGAGAGCTCCAGCTCTGTTTTGAGCGTGCTAGCTTCTTGGTGAGAAACTTCTAAGTCTTTGATGAAGTTTTGCACATCTCTCTGGGACATCTGATAGCATAGTCTCCAGTCAGGACTTGTTCTCTCTGATTCCATGTTAGCAATTGCGGTGTTGGCCTTATTCAAACTTGTCATCAGCTCCTCCAACTCACTCCGCAAGAGATGCTCTGTTTTCTTTAATGCCGCATACTCTTGTATAGCTGGGAGTATACACCTCTGTACCTTGGCATTAGCTTCTCGCTCCCTATTCAATTGTTCCTGCAAGATATCATAATCACGCTGGCCAGTTTGGAGTGCAGAAATTAAGGCCTCTTTTCCCTGGATCAAGGATTCAGCTTCCCTTTTCTCCTCCTTTTCCTTTGCCACCATTCCTGTGACAATTCTGCCCATCACTCCGGTCTGCAGCACATCTCGGTGGCTTGCTGATGCCTGTTGTCCTGATATCGCAGGCTCAAGTGGTTCGGTCACTTCCTCTGTGACTTGAAAAATATTTTTATTTTTCTTCTTTCTCTTTGTTTTATTAGTTCCAGAGACATCAGTGGTGCTGGGCACACACACACTGGACACTTTTGCAGCTTTCATCTGCGGGTACGTCTCTCTTCTCGGGGCCACATATGCGTCGTCATCATAATCATCATATGGCCTGAAGGGACACTGTTTTGTATGGTTATGTACATTGCAAAACTGACACTTGATGGTGGCCATTTTAAAACCCCAGTTTTTTTTTTTTTCACACCCGACGAGGCAGACTTTGCACAACACACGTAAGTTGTAGGTGCTTTACAATCTATGAACCTTCTGGGTTCTTCTTAGGGCAACATCCATGCCAAAATCCATTTTCAATTTCCTTTTACCAGACAGGGCAAACTTTACCTCACAGCACTTGCTAGCTGCAAATTCACTCGCTTCAGCAAAAGGCAGTAGCTTTACACAGCAATCCTTTCATACCCGACGGGGCAAAATTTACACTCAGCGCATGCTAGCTGTAACTTCCATGCTTCAGCAAAAAAATCATTTTTTTTCCCGCTTGAGTTCAGTGTCTCAACACATCTTCATCTACTGACCCCCAGAGGCGTAGCATCCCACTTCTGACACCACCTGTGGCAGGACGGCCTCGCGGCGGGGTCAGTAAGACGCTACACACGGTGGGAAATGTTCAACTATAGTGGTTTATTAGCCACAACCAAAATAAGTACAGGTGCACTGTCCCTTTAAGAAACTACTTTCTTGAAAATTAAAGCCTAGTCCCGTTAGGGACACTAACTCACTTCTTGAGCCCTTACTAACAGGACAGCCAGCTAACCTGGTCATGCCCAAAACATGCTACACAAAGGATAACGATACGTATAAGAATAATGTCTTATCTGTTTTGCCGCTCCAGTAGCAAACAGGAACACGGTTCCGGGGAGCAGGCTGTGTCCAGCCTCGCAGCGATCTTGATCTTTATCCTGGGTTGGGGTCCCAGCTGGTCCCAGCAGCCTAGCTCCTCGCAGGACTGGGGGACCAGAGCAACAGCAACGGCTTCCTAGCCAGGAGAGTTCTCTCCACCTTCCTGTGGAAAAACAAGCTCTCTGTGTGTGTGTCACTTCCTGCTTTTAAACCTGCAGTCTCTCAGGCCTCCTGCTTAATTAGGCTGCAGGTGTGCTTCTTTCTGTCTGAGGAGATTAACACTCTGTGAACTGGCTGCAGCGTCTCTCCATTCACTATTCCAGCCTACTGAGTTAGTGACTCTGTCACAATATATATATGGCAGGAAAAACAAACAGCGCTAATGACAAAATAAATGTACACTGGGTAAACAATTTAAACTATACAAACTCAATATATGTAATAAAGTGCTTGAAAAAAAGTGGAAATACAAAGTTACAAGTCCAATCCGGACATCACAAATCAATGTGATAAGTCCAATTGTAGGGGTTCGAATGAATTGCCAAATAGCAATTGGGAGGCTGCCTTATCTGGGAGAATCACTCCGCAAAGATATCTGCAAAAAAACAAGACAATAGCGCACAACCCTAGTGGATTACCAAAATGGGGGATGTATCTATATATATTTTTTTGAAAGCATTGGACCTTTGGCCCATCACTCAGCCTCTGGCCAATCAGATTGCTCCATGGCCCGGCCCCGCCCCTGCATGCCTCTCATTGGCTGGCTTGCTTGCTTAGCTGGGTGGGGAGGGGTGGGACACACGCACAACCACCAGGCCACTCTCTTCTTCTCCTCCTCACCCTGCGGCCTGGGCCGCTGGATCCCCCCCGCCATCACCCAAAGCTCACCTCCCGGCGGCTCCATCCCCCCTTCATCACCTCCCCGCTACCTTCCCTCTGCTTGGCCGGGAGGGGGGTTAAGCTGCTGCTGCTGCTCCCATCACCTCACAACCCTCAGGGACGATGTCGCAGCTGCACCACCCTCTCCCGCCTCCTTCTCTCCTCACAGCCTGCAACATTCCCACTCACTGGGCGCAGCCACTGCTCCCTTCACCTCACAGGGATAGCAGAGCCGCACCACCCTCTCCCACCTCCTTACCGCCCTCAGGCTCGCATGAAACATTAGCACACTTACCCTCCTGTTAGCCGCCACTGCACCCTCCTACCGTCTCCCTCATGGTCGGCGCGCACTTCACCCTTGCCGCGCCTTAACATGCCGGTGGGGGGAGCAGAGCAGTGGCGGCCGCAGCGGGGCTGACTGTCCCCTGGGGTGGCCGGTGCCCCCCCCCCCACGTGCCTCCTACACACCCTGTCGCCTCCCCAAAGGTTCCTCTCAACGTGAGGAGTGGGGGATGCCGGGTCGCTAGCTATTTGCATGCCGCTGCCACGTGAGGTATGGGGGGTGCGGGGGGGATGCTGGGCTGCCCTCTAGCTTCATGCCGTCGCATGACATTTGGGAGGTGCGGGGGGGGAATGCTGGCCCGCCCGCTAGCTTCAGGCCGCCGCCTGTGGTATGGGGGGGTAACTCACTCACCCACCCAGTCACTAACTCACTCACCCACACATCCAGTCACTAACTCACTCACCCACCCACCCAGTCACTAACTCACTCACACACCCCCACCCTGTCACTAACTCACTCACTCACCCACCCAGTCACTAACTCACCCACTCACCCACCCAGTCACTCACCCACCCAGTCACTAACTCACTCACCCAGTCACCCACCCACTAATTCACTCACTCACCCACCCAGTCACTCACCCACCCAGTCACTCACTCACCCAGTCACTATCTCACCCACCCAGTCACTTACCCAGACACTAACCCAGTCACTAACCCACCCAGTTACTCACCCACCCAGTCACTAACCCAGTCACTCACCCACCCAGTCACTAACCCAGTCATTCACCCACCCAGTCACTAACCCAGTCAGTCACTCACCCACCCACCCAGTCACTCACCCACCCAGTCACTCACCCACCAAGTCACTCACTCACCCACCCAGTCACTCACTCACTCACCCACCCAGTCACTCACATGCACTCACACTCACTCACTCACACTCACACGTACACTCACTCACACTCACCCACCCAGTCACTCTCTCACCCACCAGTCACTCACACACTCACCCACCCAGTCACTCACACACTCACACACCCAGTCACTCACACACTCACACACCCAGTCACTTGCACACTCACTCAAACTCACACTCACCCAGTTACCCACCCAGTCACTCACTCACCCACCCAGTCACTCACTCACTCACCCACCCTGTCAGTCACTCACTCACCCACCCAGTCACTCACTCACCCAGTCACTCACTCACCCACCCAGTCACTCACCCACCCAGTCAGTCACTCACCCACCCTGTTGCTCACTCACCCACCCAGTCACTCACTCACCCAGTCACTCACTCACCCATTCACTCACTCACCCAGTCACTCACTCACCCACCCAGTCACTCACTCACCCACCCAGTCACTCACTCACCCACTCAGTCACTCACTCACCCACTCAGTCACTCACTCACTCACCCACTCAGTCACTCACCCACTCACTCACACACTCACCCACTCACTCACCCAGTCACTAACTCACTCACCCAGTCACTAACTCACTCACCCACACACCCAGTCACTAACTCACTCACCCACACACCCAGTCACTAACTCACTCACCCACCCACCCAGTCACTAACTCACCCACTCACCCACCCAGTCACTAACTCACCCACTCACCCACCCAGTCACTAACTCACTCACCCAGTCACCCACCCACTAATTCACTCACTCACCCACCCAGTCACTTACCCACCCAGTCACTCACTCACCCAGTCACTAACTCACCCACCCAGTCACTAACCCAGACACTAACCCAGTCACTCACCCACCCAGTTACTCACCCACCCAGTCACTAACCCAATCACTCACCCACCCAGTCACTAACCCAGTCACTCACCCACCCAGTCACTAACCCAGTCAGTCACTCACCCACCCAGTCACTCACTCACCCACCCAGTCACTCACCCACCCAGTCACTCACTCACACTCACACATACACTCACTCACACTCACCCACCCACCCAGTCACTCTCTCACCCACCCAGTCACTCACACACTCACCCACCCAGTCACTCACACACCCAGTCACTTGCACACTCACTCACACTCACACTCACCCAGTTACCCACCCAGTCACTCACTCACTCACTCACCCACCCAGTCACTCACTCACTCACTCTCTCACTCACTCACTCACCCACCCAGTCAGTCACTCACTCACCCACCCAGTCACTCACTCACCCAGTCACTCACTCACCCACCCAGTCACTCACCCACCCAGTCACTCACTCACCCACCCTGTCGCTCACTCACCCACCCAGTCACTCACTCACCCAGTCACTCACTCACCCATTCACTCACTCACCCAGTCACTCACTCACCCACCCAGTCACTCACTCACCCAGTCACTCACTCACCCACCCAGTCACTCACTCACCCACCCAGTAACTCACTCACCCACTCAGTCACTCACTCACCCACCCAGTCACTAACTCACTCACCCACCCGGTCACTAACTCACTCACCCACCAAGTCACTAACTCACTCACCCACCCAGTCACTAACTCAAGTGTCACTAACTCACCCGCCCGCCCGCCCAGTCCCTCACTCACCCACCAAGTCACTAACACACCCTCCAACCCAGTCACTAACTCACCCGCCCGCCCAGTCACTAACTCACCCACCCACAGAGAGAGGGCAATGGGGAGCGGAGATAGGGGGTGAGTGGAGGGAGAAGGGGAGCGGGACCATTCAATCCCGGGCAACGCCGGGTATATCAGCTAGTTAATAGATAAAAAAATAGGTAATGCCCACTTACAAGAAAACAGATAAAAATCACATAAGGGTATCTTTACTCAAGATGTACAGTACCACTGTGGAGGCTGCAAACCGTCTGTGGGACCGCATGGGGTAGTGTGGGAACGCTTGTCCAACCCCCTCCTGGTGGAGATGGTTGGCATGTTGTTATTGTCATCCGACACTGGGTCCGACTTTCAAAACACAACCAGGGGTAGAAAGAGCATGCGCAGCCTCCCACCAGCTTTCGTGACAGGCCAAGTCCTACTAACACAGCTTCCAACAGCAACACCGGGGTAAAGGAAATCTCCTCAGTACACTGAACTGCTCCTCGTGGTAGCGTGATGACGTCACCCGACGCGTTTCGTTAGCGTTAGCTGACTTTCTCAAGGGATACTAAATTGACACAAACACTTATGTTTTATAGAAAAAACACAAAGAGCCTGATTGGCAAATAGACACACATGGCCAAATAAGCCCTGTTGTGGACAACAAATGCTAATACTAGCTAAAATGACAACTAGCTAAATGTTGTAACTTAATAAAAATATAAATACTAAAATAAGCTTTGGGAGTTGAACCTGAATACACCAATTAAATTCTATTAAATTAACAGTATAAATAAACTTAAATAAAGATCAAATAAAAAAACACAAACAAAATTATGATCTAACAACGCTGAGAAACGAAAACAATTTATCAGACATTTATCTTAAAAAACGTATTAAACAAATATTACATACTGCCTGAACGTAATACCTATCCTATGGATAGACAGTATATATTCAAGAAGAAGAAACTAAGACCTATCTATCTAAACAATAGTACTTATATCCAAATTTTCATTTAGCCCAAAAGGCACCAGGCTGTTTAAACGAAATATTCAATAGCTCTCTTTTTTGGAAAGAAGCTTGAAGCGCTCTCATGCCAGAACGGATGGAGGTATAACCTCCAATCCCATAATTTTCAAACTATCTGTTTTTTTATCATGTACCAATAAAAAGTGTCTAGATACAAAGTGGTTAGTTACGCCATTAATGATGTTCCTCCTATGTTCCATAAATCGTGTACTTAATGGCCTCGTGGTCCGGCCACATAATGTAGGCCGCAACCACAGGTCAGCAAGTACGCAACGTATGAAGTGAGGCAATTAATAAACCCCTTAACTTTATACAGATAACTATCTGAGGTAGAGGGATGAAATACCTTTTTGCAATCCATATGGGAACACATGGTACATCTCCCTTGTCCACACTTAAAATTGCCCTCTGGCCTAAGACTGAACTTGGGCTTGCTTCTAATTCTAGTAGGAGCAATAATATTTTTTGTACTATTGGCCTTTTTGTACACTATAGTTGTTTTTTTTTCTAAACTCTCAGTTAAAACAGGATCACCTAAAAGCACAGCCCAATGTTTCCGAAAAATGTCCTCTATGGTCTGTGATGAACTACTAAATTGTGTAGAAAACACGGTCCGTCCATTAATACATTCTTCCCTTCCCCTCATCCTACCCATCCGTTTATTCTTAGATACCAAGAGAAGGCCATCCCTCTCTGAGATAGAAGCTTTTTGACATGCTTACTTAACCAAGGTTTGATCATAACCCTTGGTGAGAAATTTATCTCTAAGGGACTCCAATTGTGTCAAGAAATCAAGCTCAGTAGAACAATTACACCATAGTATACCAGACCCGCCCCCAGAGGATTATTGGTCCAGACATTTCAAAGAACAGAGGCATTCCTTGGCGACACTGAGATGCATGCCCATCTTTCAGGTCCCTGTCCTGGCTTGTGGTGGGGACAGGGGCAGAATACTGTTACAGCATGAGGCCAGACTCATTTACGAACTGAGAATATGGCACCTTGCGGACTGAATGAGGAGCTGAAATTGGGCTGTTTCCTATAATATCTTTTGCCTTGCGTTTATTTATGTTTCTCTGCCTGCATGACTTCATTTTATTTAACATGTGGTTATCACTTTTTATCCATGGTTCTTTCACTTCCCCTGCACACCCTCACTTCCCTCTGTTTGTGTTTGTCTGCCTTTTGCTTTATTGCAGATCCGCAGTGTTTTTATGCACACTTTTGGCCAGCTTACATGTGCTCCAGTTGGTTATACCATAGTCACACTTTTATTACATCATGCGGTCCTCTTGGTCCTGTCGGGTCTTGCGTTGTTGCTGCTGTCGGCAGGGCAGTGCGTTGCGCATGCGCGGGCTGAAGGCAGGCGTCTGCGGTCGCCTGGGAGATTTTCCGACTGATTCTGAGCATAGACACATTCTCAGTCTTGGTTTTCTACTGGCTCCCCGGCTCAGCTTGACCCTCCGCTGTGCATACCCGACGGGTGACGCGCTGCATATTCCGGCGCCGGGCGCAAGTAGCTGATTTCAGTGCATCCAGCACTGATTCTCCTAATTGAATTCCCTCCGTTTGCGGGCGGGGGATAAGTGCCTCTGTTCATGGATTGGCTGATTATGCATTTGGGACAGCTGATATGCAAGCAACAGGTAACTACGGGGTTGGTGATTTATTGTTGTTGTTTGTTTGGTGGACTGTGGGTTGGGGTATATATGGATGCTCACTGTCATTTGACTGTTGCACGACCCTGAGGAAGGTCACTCTGTGGGACCAAAACGTTGGTTGCAGTGTATTTTTTGTTCTAATACAATACGTTTGGATTATACTACACAGTGTGCTGTCTCTTTGTGCTGGACATTGGCCTGGTAACTATTTTTATTGAATACCTATGGGATGAGCATCTGTTTTTTCCTTTACATCTGTGTGCTGACTGGCTTTGTGAGGATAATATATATATATATATATATATATATATATATATATATATATATATATATATATATATATATATATATATATATATATATATATATATATACAGTGCTTGACAAATCACCCAAAAATCTACTCGCCGAACCCAAAAATCTACTCGCCACCTAGTCCCGCCCCTAGTCCCGCCCCCAACCCCGCCTCTAGTCCCGCCCCCAGCCACGCATTTAAAAAAAAGCCATAAATTAAATAAATTGAATAAATTCCTAGTAAGAACATTCGTTTTTGATATTAGTTTATTTATTGTATTACATTATACTACAATTAGTCCTTGGTGTGTGTGTGTGTGTGTGTATAAATGTCGAATCTAGAAAAAAAAAGCCAGATGTGGATGACCAGTTTCCTGCACCAATTAACTAGTATCTGGATGCCCCCGCTTCACAATATTTAAAGCAGCAATCCCGTCTGGGATCTTACCTGATCCGCAGACCCTCAAAGTCCAGGTACCCTCATTCCCGCAATGTTATACATTGGAGGGGAGGTGTTCGTTACCTGTCTTCTGGGTTAGGGGGGGTTCCGATGTCTTCCGTGTGAAGCTTGAGTCAGATCTGGAAGTAAGCAGTATAGGTTATTTCAGTGTAGTATAGGGCAGTCAAGATATCCAGATCCAGAGTGTGAGAGATTGTGGGGGAGAGAGAGAGAGTGTGTGGGGGAGAGAGAGAGAGAGTGTGGGGGAGAGAGTGAGAGTGTGGGAGAGAGTGAGAGAGAGAGAGAGAGAGTGGGAGAGAGAGAGAGAGTGGGAGAGAGAGAGAGAGTGGGAGAGAGAGAGTGGGAGAGAGAGAGAGTGGGAGAGAGAGAGAGAGTGGGAGAGAGAGTGGGAGAGAGAGAGAGAGTGGGAGAGAGAGAGAGAGTGGGAGAGAGAGAGAGTGGGAGAGAGAGAGAGAGTGGGAGAGAGAGAGAGTGGGAGAGAGAGTGAGAGAGACAGAGAGAGAGTGGGAGAGACAGAGAGAGAGTGGGAGAGACAGAGAGAGAGTGGGAGAGACAGAGAGAGACAGAGAGAGAGAGTGGGAGAGACAGAGAGAGAGAGTGGGAGAGACAGAGAGAGAGAGTGGGAGAGACAGAGAGAGAGAGTGGGAGAGACAGAGAGAGAGAGTGGGAGAGACAGAGAGAGAGAGTGGGAGAGACAGAGAGAGAGTGGGAGAGACAGAGAGAGAGTGGGAGACACAGAAAGAGAGTGGGAGAGACAGAGAGAGAGAGCGGGAGAGAGAGCGGGAGAGAGAGCGGGAGAGAGAGCGGGAGAGAGAGACAGAGAGAGAGACAGAGAGAGAGACAGAGAGAGAGACAGAGATAGAGACAGAGAGAGAGACAGATAAAGAGACGTCAAGGCGCCGTGACGTTGACGCTGCTCCGCGCTGATTGGATGTTTTCAGCCGACAGTGCTCTGAAAAACAGCTTGGCTGTCGGCTGAAAACTCCAGCACCTCAGCACGCCTGCGGACGCTCGCGTGAGCCCCCTCTCAAGGCATCCTCATTGAGTATGCAGGGGCTCAGCGCGGAGCGTCCGCACAGCTCAGCGCGGCCTGTCCTTCTATGGACTCGGCCAGAGAGACAGATAGAGAGAGACAGATAGAGAGAGACAGATAGAGAGAGCCAGATAGAGAGAGACAGATAGAGAGAGACAGACAGAGAGAGACAGACAGAGAGAGACAGACAGAGAGAGACAGACAGAGAGAGACAGACACAGAAAAAGAGAGACACACACAGAAAAAGAGAGACACACACAGAAAAAGAGAGACACACACAGAAAAAGAGAGACACACACAGAAAAAGAGAGACACACACAGAAAAAGAGAGACACACAAAAATGAGAGACACAAAAATGAGAGACACAAAAATGAGAGACAAAAAAAGAGAGACACAGAACACACACAGAGAGAATGAGAGAAAAAGACAGAGAGAGGGCGAGGGCGACAGGGAGAAGGCGAGGGCGACACAGGGAGAGGGTGACACACAGACACACACTCACTCTCACTCACAGACACGCAGAGACACACTCACGCAGACACTCACGCAGAGACACACTCACACAGAAGACTCACAGACACACACTCAGAGACACTCACTCACACACACACACACACACACACAGACACACACAGACACACACAGACACACAGACAGGCACACAGACACACTGACAGACACACAGGCACACTGACAGGCACACTCACAGACACACAGGCACACAGGCACACACACAGACACACAGACAGGCACACACACAGACACACAGACAGGCACACACACAGACACACACACAGGCACACTGACAGACACACAGGCACACTGACAGACACACAGGCACACAGGCACACTCACAGACACACAGGCACACTCACAGACACACAGGCACACTCACAGACACACAGGCACACTCACAGACACACAGGCACACTCACAGACACACAGACACACTGACAGACACACAGGCACACTGACAGACACACAGGCACACAGGCACACTCACAGACACACAGGCACACTCACAGACACACAGGCACACTGACAGACACACAGGCACACTGACAGACACACAGGCACACTGACAGACACACAGGCACACAGGCACACTCACAGACACACAGACACACTCACAGACACACAGGCACACAGGCACACTCACAGACACACAGGCACACAGGCACACTGACAGACACACAGGCACACTGACAGACACACAGGCACACTGACAGACACACAGGCACACAGGCACACTGACACACTCACAGACACACAGGCACACTCACAGACACACAGGCACACTGACAGACACACAGGCACACTGACAGACACACAGGCACACAGGCACACTCACAGACACACAGGCATACTCACAGACACACAGGCACACTCACAGAAACACAGGCACACTCACAGACACACTCACACACTCACAGACACTCAGTCTGTCACTCACACACTCACCGGGTCACACGTGGCAGCAGTGGGGTCTCCGCACGGCAGTGGGCCCTCTCCAAGACATGGGACACACAGCGCAGCGTGGGCCTCAGCAGCAGCAGGTCCCCCCCCCCCGAAGCGGCCGACGCCGCAGCACGCTCCCCGGACACCCCCGGGCAGCAAGCGAGGATCGGGGGCAGGTGATTAGGGGGAGATCATGGGCAGGAGGCGGACTGGCGCAGGAGGCGTGCACGGGGGAAGCTGGGTTGGCACTTCCCCCTCCGTCCCACGTGGGGAGCGGAAAGTGCGGGGGGGCTGGATCGCGCGCTTGTTTTGGGCTTCCCCCTCCGTCCCACGTGGGGAGCGGAGGGTGCGGGGGGGCTGGATCGCGCGCTTGTTTTGGGCTTCCCCCTCCGTCCCACGTGGGGAGCGGAGGGTGTGGGGGGGGCTGGATCGCGTGCTTGTTTTGGGCTTCCCCCTCCGTCCCACGTGGGGAGTGGAGGGGGGGGGGCTGGGTTGCGCGTGGGGCTTGGTTTGGGCTTCCCCCTCCGTCCCACGTGGGGAGCGGAGGGGGGGGGCTGGGTTGCGCGTGGGGCTTGGTTTGGGCTTCCCCCTCTGTCCCACGTGGGGAGTGGGGGGGGGAGGGATGCGGGGGATTCTGGGTTGCTGGGGGGAACAGGCAGCGCAAATGGCAGGACACTCTGCTTGCCCTGTGCACGCGCGCCGGGACCACAGGATTTGCCGCCATTTTTTTAAACTTTTTTTTTAACCCAATCAGGGAGGGGGATTATTTATTTATTTATTTAAAAAAAAAAAAAAAAAAATTGGCACGAGCAGGGGAATTCATTGAGCTGCAGCACGGGTCGCCAGCTGCCTAAATCCACTCGCAACGGGCGATTGGTTATCATTATTTGTCGAGCACTGTATATATATATATATATATATATATATATATATATATATATATATATATATATATATATATATATATATATATAGTGGTTGACAAATCACCAAAAAATCTACTCGCCACACAAAAAAATCTACTCGCCACCTAGTACCAAACGTGTGCTGCTTGGGCCAATATTTACTCGCCCGGGGGTTAAATCCACTCGCCCGGGGCGAGCAAATGTATAGGTTTGTTGAACACTGTATATATATATATATATATATATATATATATATATATATATATCCAATAAAGAATATCACTTGTGAGCACATTCACATGTCTTAGACAAGTCTGCAACCCTGCCTTTCAACCATTATCACCTCGCATACAGTGGTCCCACTGCAGCAAGGGATTTTGGGGCAAATGAGCACACAATGTGTCACCTTTTGCCTGGAATATCCATTCACATGGATCCCATTAAGCTGATGTATCGCCGTTCACACAGCTTTTAAACACAGCATGGGACTAGCAAAGCAAGTTTAAACCGCTAACAGACATGTTTCAACCTTGATGGGTATCATCAGTGTGAGGTTGGTATAAACTTGCTTTGAAATATTTCTAGGCTGGGTAGGTTTACTATCATTTTAAGTTATGGTGGGTGAAAAAGGCGACAGAAAACCTCTACCGTTGGCTATATGCTATCGGTGGAGGTTTTCTGTCGCCTTTTTCACCCACCATACTGTAACTTCAAATATATAAATATATATATAGCATAGTTACCAGTCCGTGAGCCCTGAGGAAGGTCTCCCTGTGGGACCGAAACTTTGGCATTTGTGTAACAGTATGTTTTGAATACATCTTTTTTTGGACTACCCCTTGCTGTATACTGTCTCCTTTATTAGTTTATGGACTGGTAACTATGCTGTTTATCTCTATGGGACTAGCATCTGCCTATGCTTTGTATTAGTGTGCTGACTGGCTCTATTAAATATATATATACATACATTTGTATTTGCATATTTGCTTTCCTGTGGAGGGTTTTTGTCACTTTTTTTACTCACCATAACTTAACTCAGTATTATGGTATAGCCTATCCCATAGCCTCTTATGCATATCCAGTTAAAACCAACCCCACACTGATGAGACCAATCAAGGTCGAAACAGCTGTCTGTGGGTTTACCTGGCAGGGGAATTGTAAGCCATGCTCTCCTCTGCAGGGTACTAGCCGGGACTGTGCCCCCTTGGCCCTGGATCATCGCCCCTTCGGGGGCTTAAGATCCTTGCTGCTTTTGGGGGGGCACGCCATCTCGAGCGACGGGAGGTGATCAAGAGCGAGCGAAAGTGAGGGGCCGGCGCCTTTGCCTTGTGGGATCGCCCGAAAGGGCTTAACCCACTTGCTGCAATTAGGGTGCCGCACCTGAGTTTATTCAAGGTGGACGATGGCTTTCGGTGGCATGAGGAATACAGTCCGGTTCCTGGTCGAGGAAGCCGAGAGAGATCGCGTAAGACTGCAACATGTGTGGAGAAAATTCTTGGAGAGATGCTGGAGTTGGATGCGTCAAAGGTGTACTGCCTCCAAGACTTCCCAAGACAGGGCATTTATGACCTGACCCTGATCTCGGATGCAGACTGCTGGAATATCTATGAGATGTGCCGTGAGAAGAAGGATGACCCAAGGCTGTTGGGAATCAGCGTGGCCCCGAACTTTATGTTGGAGGACAAACCGCTTGTTGTACACATGTACAATCCCTTTGTGCAGAGGGAAGACATTGCTTGTTTCCTGAGGAGATACTGTTCCCTGGTAAGGGGAGGAGAAGTGTTAAGGAATGCATATGGTTTCTTCAATGGAAAGCGGAGATTTGGGGTTCGTTTTAAGCCTGACCCAGAACGAGGAGGAGGAGTTATGCAGCCACCTGCGAGTTTCGCTATTGGAGGCGAAAGGGGTTTCCTGAGTTACCCTGGACAACCTGTTTATTGCAGGAATTGCCAAAAGTATGGACACACTAAGGAGGAGTGTGAAATCGGAATTGTGTGTCGAAATTGTGGAGAAGAAGGTCATACAGCGGCGGCCTGTCGTGTCCCAAAAAAGTGTGACTTATGTGGGGAACGTGGTTTCTTTCAAAAGGGAGAAGGGGAAGTCCTGCGCTCTCAAAGTGGAATAGGGGTGGAAAGAGTGGAGGTACAAATAGAGGAGGAAGCTTTAAAAGTAAAGATGGATGTGTTTCAAGAGAAAGTAGGGGATGTAAAGTTTTGGGAGAAGGTGATACGTAAGGCAATAAAGAATGTGAGTAATAGGGAGCTAATGAGTGAATTAGACGAGATTATGAAGAGAAGAGCGCGTATGACTGTGGAAGAATTTTTGAGGTTGAAAGAGGAGCAGATGAAGTGGTTGGATGAGGAGGAATTTAGACTGTAATAGTTCAAAAGATTTGATCTTGCCCTTAACCTCCAGGTCCTTCAATCTACTAATCCCTGATTGCCGCCAGCGTGGGAAGCATTTTTCTGCCAGCCCAGGAGCTATTGTGAAGTTATTACGCGAGCTGAAGTGAGTCTCCTGTAGGAAGACCACGTCCGCCCGTCTTCTCCTGAACTCAGTGAAAGCGACTCTTCGCCATTTTATGTGGCAGTGTCTGTGTGGGCCTAATATGTATGCCGATCTGATCTTACTCCAGACCCTGGATATGTTCTGTTCGTGAACTTTGTAGAGTAGACTCCGGAAGCGCCTATTCATCCCACCACCTGTTGGGACTGGAGAGGGAGAGGGAGATAACATGAGGGAGGAATACAAACATATAACACATATAAACATCATGAGAACTGTATTGGTCCTAAGAGACCTCGGATTCAATGCCCGGTGGAGATATTTTCTCCCTGGACCCTCCTCCCCCCTGGTCCATCTCTGTGGCTTCCAGAACGCGCCACAGATCTCCGGGTCAGTACCAGGTAGGTGGGCTATAACCCCCCTCCTGGCAAGGACGCACATGCCTGCAGGCAGAGTGGTGGCTGCACTCCTCCCCACCGGCCGCTCTGTGCGTTACAAAACCTAGCAACTATCTTCACTTCTATCTATTTTATTAACTCTTATTAACCTATTCTTAATCTTTTAACTACTTTGAGCTCTTTTCATGAGCTCTTATCTCTTATCTATAACTGAAACTACAACTACACACCCTGTGCTACTCCTGCTCTTTCTACCGCTGACTGCTTCTTCCTCTCCTCCTCAATTCCTCACTGCTCCCAGGCTCGGGTGCTCTCCCCCTTTCCCCCTCCCTCCGGGATCATGTCTAACCCCTCGCTGTCGCATCTCTGCTATCCCTTGTGTGAGCCCCCTGCTTGCATCTCTCCTGTACCGCTCCATCCTCACTTATGTTCCCTTTTCCCCTATCTACTCTATACTATATATACTCTGTATACTATTCCTTGCTACTATATTATGCTTTAGGTAGGGCAACTATACATGTATTTGCTATATTCTCCCCTTTGCCTCCTTGCACTGGCTGGGGCCATCGTCCCCCCCCCCCTCCCCGAGCGGCCAGGCAGCCTCCTTCTGCACCGCTAACTCGAGTCCTTCCTGAGGAGTTCAGTATGTCCCGCAGTCGCTTCCCTGGCGGTGGAGCTCGCGTGCCTCCGCCAGAGGAGATCTCTTCACTTCCTCCGAGTCGCCTCTCATCCGACGTCATCTTGACTTCTGCCGGGTCTGTTAGCCGCGCCTCTCCTCTAACTCTCGCGGGAACGGGTCCCGTGACGTCACCGGTATGGGCGTGTTATTGTCATTCCGCTGTGGGCTGCCCAGACGAGAGGGCTGGATCGGGGGAGGCTCCCTGGGCGGGTCCAGTCGGCAGAGCAGATCCTCCTGCCGAAACCCCCGCCGCCATTGGATATCTCGCGCCCTTCTGTCCTCCTTCCTCACCAGTAGGTAAATAGCCGCCATTTTGGGGACCCATGTGTTATGGCCATCTGCTTAGTGCCGCCATATTCGGTAGCGGGACGACTCCGGAGCCTCGACAGTCTCACGGTAGGGGGGATTTCTGCCTTGGTCTGTGTGTCAGGGTGTGTTGAAACTGCGCAACGGGCGCAACTGCAGCTCGAGAATGTTATTGTGTCCCGCGTTTACGGGCTTTTCCCTCTACCCCCCTCCTTGCTTAGGCTCCTCTCCGGTGTGGGTGGGGTACCCTGCTTTCCTGGCGGGGAACCCGTCCTCTTCCCCTGCTGGGCTCCCTCCGCACCATTGTCCTGTGGGCCCCGCACTCCCAGTTTTTTAAGGAATGGCTGCCCCTTCTGAGGGGTGCTTGAGCACCTGCGGTCTGCCGTTTTTAATGGCTACTAGGGCGAATGGAAATGCCCATCGATATCGCACCTCACTGTCCCTTAGGGCCTTAGTTATATGCCCTACCGCTCTCCGTCTGGCCAACGTTAGTGGGGACAGATCTTGGATGAGGAGGAATTTAGACTGGAGGGAGAAGCAATGTTGGCGGAGGAAGCTAGAAAGAAGGAAGAGGCGGAGGGAGAAATGAACCAATTACAGATGGACCAGGGGGAAGGAGGGGAAGAAGGGCTGGCATGTGAAGGTGAAGTTACGGAAGCCTTAAAAAGAAAATTTGAGGAATTTAAAAAAAAAGTAGGAGATGGGTTTTTTTGGGTTAGAATCATGAGGAAAGCAAAAAAAGGGATAAGTAATAAAATAATTGGTGATCAGCTAGACAAAATCATAGCATTAAGGAAGGAAATGACAAAAGAGGATTATGAGTCAGTAAAAGAGGAATGGAGGGTGAAGGAAGAAGAATGGGAAAGAGAGAAAAGGGAGGAAAAGGGGACCCAAAGAGAATTGGGGTTTAAAGTAGTTGGGGGTTCTTTTTGGGATCGCCCCATTTCAGGGGGAAAACTAGTTGGCCTGGAGGTAGAGAAGGGAAAAAGTCAGGAGACGCAGGAAGAGGCAATGGAGCTGTCCTCGGCGGAAAAAAGAGCGTTGAAACGTAGAACAGAACAGGAAGGAACAGCAGAACAAAAGTGGGAAAAGGTAGTACAGAGAAAAGTGAAAGTGGTAGAAAGTGGGAGTGATAGTGCATCTTCGAAAAAGAATTGGGAAAGTGACCAAAAGCAAACAGGGAAGGGAATCAAAGTACAAAGACAAGGAAGTGGAGTAAGCGGAAGTGAGAGTAAGGGGAAGGATAAAACACTGACTATAAAGTACCCACCGGGAGAGTCGCCAAGGGAAATAGCCTTAGGCAAGAAAATGGAGGAAGTTGAGGAGAAAGTGGGAAATCAAAACTTTTGGTTGCGGGTAATACGAGAGGAACATAGGGGACTAACCACGGAGCAGCAGATGGATTGCCTAGAAAAAGTAATTGTGAAAAGGGCACAGTCTTCTAGCAAGGATTTTGGAGTGTACTTTGAAGGTTTACAAAGAAAATACCCTGATAATTATGCAAAATCTTTATATAAGTATGGTGGTTATAAGTAGAGGAGAGTTTGATTTTGTATAGGGTGGATTTTGAGGAATATTGGATGTTTTGCTTGAATATACAAGAGGCGTTATTATGATAGATGTGTTTTGTTTTTTTTCTGAACTGTAAAACTCTGTATAGAGAAATGTTTAAGGCAGGAAAGTTGAAAAGTCTTTTTTAAGGATGGGATGAGGAAATATATGAGTATGGTTTTGTAAAGTGTAATTTGTAGTACAATATATTTTTTGTTTTAGTATGAAAAGTATTTTCTGAAAAGTGTTAATCTGTGATTGTATGAAAGTATTTG
Source organism: Ascaphus truei (assembly GCF_040206685.1). NCBI lineage: Eukaryota > Metazoa > Chordata > Amphibia > Anura > Ascaphidae > Ascaphus > Ascaphus truei. The sequence goes on along the minus strand of NC_134486.1, from coordinate 90,531,661 downwards.
GTTTTGAAAGATTGCGACTTATTTACTTATTGTAAAATACGTGAATGTGAATAAACATTTAAAAAGAAAAAAAAAAAAAAAAAAGCTGTCTGTGGGTGGTTTTCTGGGTATGCACCTTAACCCTGGCTGTGCTCAAAGCTGTGACCATGCAGCAAGCTTAAGTCTATAGGGAACCATGATAAAAATGGTTTTTGAGGCAAAAAGTGACACTGTGTGCTCATTTGCATGTCATTTCCCAGAATCCCTTGCTGCAGTGGAAGTGCTGTATGCTGGGTGATGATGGGGAAAGGTGGGGTTGCAGACCTGCCTAAGACATGCAGATGAGCATACAGTTGTATTTGCATATTTGCTTTCCTGTGGAGGGTTTTTGTCACTTTTTTTACTCACCATAACTTAATATATGTATATATAATATAAAAGAAATCATAATTCTACCCCAGTAATTTAAAAGGAGGCTGTCTAGGTTTATTTGAGAAATTATTGCAAGGAGACTTAGACAAATTATTGAAACAAAACAAATACATTAAGCAACATTTGAATAGGAAACAATATAGTGCAATTAATGAGTTAAAAAATGGATAGTTCTATAGTTATCAAATCAGCGGATAAGGGAGGAGATGTCGTGGTTCTTGATAGAGGGGATTACTTCGCCGAGTCTCTTAGACTGCTGAATGATACTGATACATACATTAGATTATTAAATAATCCTCCGGATGTTTACCTGTATGAGTTGGAAAATATCTTGACTATAGGTTTACAGAAACATCTGTTGTGTAAAGAAGAATTCACATTTATTTTTTATTATTTGACAAAATTACATAAAGACCCCATTCATCCCCCTGGTAGACCTATTATTTCTGGTGTAAATTCCATCACTTCAAATCTCTCACCATTCGTTGAATTTTTTTGCAGAAGTCAGTCAAAAAACTTAAGTCATACTTAAAAGACACCACACACATTTTGAATTTATTAAATAATATAGTTTGGACCAATCATTATTATTTAGTTACGTGTGATGTCACTTCACAATACACTGTTATTGAGCATGAACACGGTTGCACTGCTGCACGTTACTTTTTGGAATTAAAAGGCACTTACTCCACGACACATATCAATTTTATTATTTCACTTATTAAATATTCTTTAATACATATTTTTTTTTGGTTTTATGATGAAATTGTTTTATAATTTTTTTTTTTTTTACAAATTAAGGGCACGGCGATGGGCACCAGGTTTGCCTCCAGTTATGCGAATCTCCTTATGGGGATGTGGGAAGACCAAAACATCTGGTCCCAGCATGAATTCGGGGCAAACCTGGTGCTCTGGACCAGATTTCTGGATGACATATTTTTCATTTGGGATGGTGATCACGATTCACTATTATTATTTAATGAATATTTAAATAAAAATTATTATAATCTAAAATTCACTCACAAGTTTAGCACGAATTACAAAACACAGCAATGTCATCCAGGTATGCCCATGCAAACCCCTTTATACCCTTCAGTAAACGATTGACCAGGCATTGGAAGGTAGCCGGGGAATTCTTCATCCCGAATGTCATCACCACGAATTCATAGAGGCCACTCGGGGTAATGAATGCTGGCTTCTCCTTAGCCTCCTGGGTCAAGGGGATCTGCCAGTACCCTTTACTGAGATCAATAGTGGTCAGATACTTTGCCCCCGCGAGTTCATCCAGCAACTCGTCCATGCAGGGCATGGGATAAGCACCTGACACCATCCCTGCGTTGAGCTGTCGGTAGTCCACAAAGAACCGGTTGGTTCCATCCTTCTTAGGCACCAGGACTACTGGACAAGCCCAAGGGCTCTGGGACGGTACAGTTACCTCTAGGGCCAGAATTTCCCCTACCTCCCTCTCTAAACTGCCATTAATCTCTGCTGACACTCGCTAAGCATGCTTATGCAGAGGGCGCAGATCACCCGTGAGCACAGGGTGATCTGTGATATGCGTCCTGCCCGGCTTATACGTGAACAGAACCCTATACTGCTCTAGCATAGCTCTGGCTTCTGCTCTCTGGCTGGCACTAAGCTGAGACCCTATCTCCCCTAAGAGACCTGGCAGAGCATTGCTCGCCTGATCCCCCATTGGTGGGCTACATATGGTCAGCACTGATGCCACACTCGGTGCCACATACTCCTTGAGCATATTTATGTAATAGGTCTTATTCCTCTCCGCCTGTAAGGATCCGCGCTGCGGGTATACCCGCTTCCAGTGCCTCCTTACCTTTATTACAGTGGCGTCCCTCGCCACTGGCGGCTACCCCCGCATATCCCGGTCGCGCGCTTCACCCCTACGGGCGCGCGCGCACCCAGGTCGCCATTAGTTGGCGCCGGGCGTCAGACTCTGCCTCCTCTGATGCGGCGCAAACACCTTGCGTGTCTCTGCCCCTGCCCCGTCAGCTCCGCCTCCCAGGTCCCTCTTCTCCACCTGACCCTTCCCCTGTCCGTCCCTCTGCTCCTCCCCTTGCTCAGACTACTCCCAAATCCTCCGGTACGTCTCTCCCACTCTCCGCCTCCTCTGACGCGGCACACGTACCTTGCATGCCCCTGCCCCATCAGTTACGCCTCCCAGGTCCTTTTTCACTTTCTGTTCCTTCCCTTGTCCGTCCCTCTGCTCCTCCCCTTGCTCACACCACTCCCAAAGCCTCTGGTAATTCTCTCCTATCTGTGTTTTACTCGGGCCGCTCCGCTGTCCCTCCCTCACTCTGATTGGTCCCAGCCCCCTATTTAGTTCCCCTTCACCATTTCCTCTTTGCTCTGCATAGCTTCTGAACCTTGGTGCTGTCTGCTGTTGCCTGGCCTCTCTTGTCTTACAGTGCCCGTTCCTGTCCCTGGATATTCTGCTGACCTCCCTGGATTTGACCTTTTGCTTTGGACTCTACTACGCTGCTCTCTGGAACCCTTTGGACTTCGCTTTGGACTTTCTACGCTGCAGACTTCTACAACCCCTGGACACGGCTCACGGACCATCGACTACGCTGCTCTCTCCAATCCACGACCATTGGCTTACGAACTTTACCCTTCTTCGCCGGAGCTGTCAAGTACGGTATCATTTCTATTTTTGTTTACCCAGACCATCTACGCTACTTCCACACTCCGGCCGTGCCCCCGTTTACTGTTAGGTGTGTGGTATTACTCCTTTCCACCTCAGTCCCGGGGTCTCGTCTGGCTTGTGGGCAGGCCGAGCGTTACACCGCCTCAGCATCTACCTGTACAACATAGTTGCACTCGTTCATCTTTCGGAGTACCGGGTACGGTCCCGACCAGGCAGCCATTAATTTGTTCTCCCGAGTAGGCTTGAGAACAAGTACTCTCTGTCCTGGTATGAACTCTCTGCTATGGGCATTCTGATCATATCAAGTCTTCTGCTTGGTCTGAGCAGCCCTCAGGTTGTCCTGTGCCAACCCCATGAGCATCTCTAACCGATCTCTGAGATCTACCACATATTGGCACAGAAGCACAGAAGCATCAGTATTGGTAGTCTCCCCTTCCCATCTCTCATGGAATAGGTCCAGAGGTCCCCGTACCATGCGACCATATAGTAGCTCAAAGGGAGAAAAGCCTGTAGATTCTTGCGATACCTCTCGGTATGCAAACATCAAGTGCTGCAGGGAAATCTCCCAGTCTTTGCCCTCTGCCTCTATAAAGGTTTGCAGCATCTGCTTCAGGGTACCATTGAACCTCTCACATAGCCCGTTGGTTTATGGGTGGTATGGGGTTGTGCAGTGGTGCTTCAATCCGCACGCATCCCAGAGACACTGGAACAATTCACTCATGAATTGCGACCCTTGATCGGTTAGGATCTCGCTAGGGAAACCTGCTCTAGTAAAAATTGTCAATAATGCTTTAGCTACTGCCCTAGCATCAATGGTGGCAAGCGCTACCGCCTCAGGGTACCGGGTGGCAAAGATCACCACTGTGAGGATGTAGCACTTCCCGGACCAGCTGGGAATCAGGAGGGGTCCCACAAGGTCCATAGCTACCCTCTGGAAGGGTTCCTCTATTACCGGTAACGGGTTCAGGGGTGCCTTTACACGATTGCCCATCTTACCCACTCGCTGGCAGGCATCACAGGACCGGCAGAAATCTGCCACAGCCCTGGATGCCTCCCAGCCAGTAAAAACGCTGCAATAGCCGGGCTCTCGTCCGTGTGACTCCTGATGTCCTGCTAGTGGAATAGAGTAAGCTACCTGCAACAACTGCTGCCTATACTCCGTGGGTCCCCAATAGGCACCTTCCACAGATGCTTCTGCCGGACATCATTGTGTTGCAACCCAACTGGCGCAACCTGAGGTCCTCCGATCTCTGCTGCTGGTCCCGAGGTGGCAAGTGCAGGTCCTCCCATGGACGTCCCTCTGTGGGTTGATTCCACGGCTGTGCTTGGCTCCTCTGTGTGTGCCAGTCGGACACGGGCAACCGGCCTCGCAGCTGGTGATTGTCGCCCCTGATGGGGTCCCCCGGACCGGTCCTGGTCTGGCCAGTCTGGCCTGAGATGACCGACCTTGTTGCAGGTAAAACACAGCCTCTCATGTCTAAACTCTGCAGCTTTGGGTGTGTTGCCATCTGCTGCAGGCTTGTGGGTGGTTTTGTCTCCCTTGGCCGGGCTGGCCACATCTTTGGGAGCCACTCTCTTGGTCATCAGAGCCCTGCTGGCCACATACTCATCTGCCATCCTCGCAGCAGCCACATGGGTTTTTGGTTTGTGGTCAAAGACCCATGCCCTCACGTCCGAGGGGAGCTGTTGCAGCAGAGTCTCCTGGAACATCAAGTACAGTAGTGTATGGAACTTGGTGATCCCGTAACCCTCCACCCACTGGGTCCCATGCAGTGCCGTGTTGGCACCATAATCCACATAGGATTCCCGGGGGTATCTTTCCCCAATCCGGAACTTGCCCCGGTATGCTTCTGGGGTGAGGGTGTACTGGGTGAGAAACATAATCTTGATATGAACGTAGTCATTGGCATCCACGCGTGGAATACCCTTCACAGTCCGCTTGGCTTTACAGGACAACAATTTATGCAGGCGTAGCACCATGTCCCGTCGTAGGACACTGTACCGGAGACACTGTGTTTCAAAGTAATTGAGAAAGTCATCTATCTCATCCGTGCTATCCACAAACTTGCTGAAGCTCTGATGGTCCACCCGCGGAATATCCTGTTCCACACTCACTGGCGCAAAGCCACCAATATTCAGGTTGTCACCCGCTCCCTCCCCATGTCCTTGCAGCTCCGGAGCTGGATTAACCTCCTGCACTCCGGGCTTATTAGTGTCCACTGCAACTGCAGCTAAGGGGCCATGCCCCTCCATTGGAGCCAGTCTGGCTTCATGACTTTCCAAGTCCTTCTCCAGTTGCACCTTTGATTGACCTGATAATTGGAATTAACCCTGACTATAGCGCTTAACCTATAATGTGTGACTTACACGTGAAACAAACAATGTGCAATATTGAACAATGTGCAATATTAAACAATAAAAACCAGTTGTGATAACAAGAGGCCAAAGCTGCCAAAGGCTTCCCACAATGCAAATTATCTCAAACCTGCATATAATGATACAATGATGGAAAAAGGATACCTGGTGCTTAGAATAACACTGTGTCCATAAGAAACAAAATGAGTCTTTTGAAAATCTCCCAGAGTCCAAAACTTGAAGTTGATGTCTGTGGTTTTTCTTCACTGCTGCAGCCTCCCAATTTACCTGGACATGATAAAGGGGCACACCATTGCGCAGTACTACTGATTTCTAGTGGTTTCCCCTTACATAACGTTCCCAATGTAGACTGAGTCTACTTAGAGGAGTGTCTCTTTCAGGATACAGTGGAGACAATCTGTGCTTTAATCCCTTCACAGTCCACCTGTGCCACGAATCCCCCGGGTACTTCCTTTATCTCTTGAAACTCCGTGATTCCAGAATCACCCAAAACACACGGACCCCCAGAGAAGGAGAATGGACAATTGCAAAAGGTGATCACAAATTTAATAAAAAACGGCTTCAACAAGCCTAAACAGCACCGCTGAAACAAGCCTAAAACAAATGTAAAATCACTCACATGTACTCACATGAATACATGCGATTTAAAATGACACGAGACTGCCGTCCGCAGCTTGCGATGTTACTCCTGTCACCGCTTATTCTAAGCGCAAGGTATCCTTTTTCCATCATTGTACCTTTGATTGACCGCCTGTCGGTAATCCATAGCCTGCACATCACTCCACGACTCGACCGCGATGCCAGGATCGGAACCGTCCGGATTGGTGACTCATGATTAGACTTGTAGCACAGATATATGGGCAAAGTGAAAAGGTGTTCTATCTCGTGCTCTTGTGAAGTTTGTGTAAGTTGCCACGTGTCTGGGGAGCTCGCAATCTACGAGTTTCCCCCACTATGATACAGAATCCCGCAGGAGACTATATCATAGGCTCAATTAGCGTCCCACCGCTGCCACCAGTCAATATAATCCTGTTAATGTAGACCCCAGGTCTTACCAACACATTAATACCGAGATTCTGGATTGAGCACACAAGATGGGCAAAATAAATTGTAATTTATTTCCTTTTAAGACAAACACACATTATTCACAATTACAGTCAATAATACACTTTGGGATGGGGAAACTAAATCAAATGTCCACAGAACGAAACAAAATCTCTGGGCACCCCTGCATGCATGCAAGTGGGTGTGCGATTTGAGTCATGCGGCAGTCCTTGGCTAGGAGCGCAACTTGCCACCTCTATATCATCGCAGAAGGGAAACATTTCGTAATGTCCGTACAGGATTCGTGAATCCTTAGTGCAAACGAATTCTGGAAGAGGGGTGAAAATCTTTGTTATGCTGTAGTTAATCCCTCACACTTCGGAACCGCTGACGCTAAAACTTGGACGTTTCTTTGTTGATCTTAGGTGAATCTCTCTAGGACTGGGCTGCAGGCATTTTTATAGGGTTAAGGGTCCTAGTCCTGACATGCACACCCAATCCTCTCATGGGAACAACTTTCCCCACCTGTGCCAGACTTGCCAGGAGTTCTTAGAACAGGCAGAAGTTGCGTCCCGGTCTGCTAAGAGCATGCGTTAACCACACACCTGAGCTACTTAGCATACCGGGCCCAACCTCTTACCTGGCGACAGTAAGTCTGGGGTTTGGCTACCAAGTATGAAGCACCGATACTTCACACCGGTATCTGGTACTCACAAATATCCCGGCCACCCTAACACCTCGGGTCTCGAGTGCTAGCTCTTTCCTAGCGCAAGTTATCCACTTAATTGAAGGAGCTCTGTGATTTGGGTTGCGGTTTGACCTATAATCTGTCTGGGTTACAAGCCGGCAAACAATGAATCCGTCCTGGCTTTGATCGGTAACCGCAGACGCACGCCACCAATTCAGCTCAAGTGGATAACGAGACAGCAGGATAATATGTATCAAGAAGGCACTTCAGCTTTACCGCAGACACTTATTCAATTGACTTTGCGGTTTCAACGACTGTTGTCTGAAAACTGACACCTATCTTTAATACAGCTACTTACTCGCAGGCACACTTCTCCAATTTAGCGCTTGGCACAGCTCTAGAAGCTCCCCCTTGTGTCGCAAATACAGATAGCACATTTCTCATTCATTCATTTAACTGCAGCTAGCTGCTAAGTTGCAAAACAGGGACAATAAAGGTAGTGCAGGGGAAAACATGGTGTTATATTGGCAATAAATTTAAACCCCTTCTGTCCCAACATGGTTTAGGGTTAGTTTGAAGTACCATTTATAACACAATATAATACTGAAGCCAAGAAAAGAATTAGCATCATTAATAAACATTGGCATGTGGTTAAGGTGGATCCAGTGCTTAAGGATCACGTGCCAAGCAGGCACAGAATCATTTTCAAAAAAGCTACTAGTATTAAGGCCAAACTGGCACCCAGCATACTACTAAAAGAAGTGACAGATAGGAGCCAGAATTGGCTCCCCAAACCAATTGTTTTTTTCAGCTGCCTATCATGCAAGGCCGGTAAACAGGCCTCCAAGGACAAAACTGAGTTCATATCAAACCAGACAAAAGAAAAGTTTAAAACTAAACACTTCATAAACTGTAAAACCACATTCGTGGTATATCTATTAGAGTGCCCATGTGGACTCCAGTACATGAGACGCACCTCAAGACCTCTGAGGGTCCACGTGCTGGAGCACATGGGCAACATTAGAAAGCAAGTGCAAACACATAGTGTGTCAGGGCATTTCAGTATTGCACATGGAGTTAATCCATTAGGCCTGACCTACCGAGGAATAGAAAAAGTTGAAAATCACTAGAGAGTGGGGGACAAACTTAAGAAACTATGCCAACAAAAAACCTATTGGATATACAAAATGGCCCGGGGTTAGGCCTACCGAGACGGTTGCGGGAGGGGTTAACCCCTTCATTACCTTAGTGGTAGTTACTGCTATGGTAATGAAAGAATTACCCCACCCCATTACCCACCCAAGAGGCCTGTCTGCCTACTCTCACATTGATCCTCTTCCAGACTGGTGCAGCACAGTAGAATTAACACATTGGGAGTCCCATACAGAAGCAGGGATCCCCACAGTGTTAATTCTTATGGGAAATTTGTGTTGTAGACTTTTGGGTGTGCAGAGACTGTGGTTGGACCTCAGTCAGCCTTGATTGAGCTGCAATTTCTTTGCTGCTAAAGTGTTTATAAATCATGTTCCATCTGTATGTTTAAATGGGAAATAGAGCAGGGTCTTGAATTATCACTGAAGTATGCAACTCAATTGCTATTGAAAACATCCAAGCTTCCATTTTTACAAATATTAAAGAAAACGGTTATAAGATCCTATTCAGGTGATTCTTGGTTCCTGAAAGGCTACATTAAATATCCCCTGAATTGTCCAGGACATTCTGCAGGGGCTGTGGGGAAGTGGGCTCCATTTCATATACTGTATATGGTGGAGTTGTCCAATAATTTTGCAGACTTGGGCCCGTATCTCAAAAATTATATTTGATATATAAAAGTAAAAATTCCCCAAGAACCTAGTGTGGTCCATTTAAATTTAAACAAACTGTACTGTAGATACCCTGTACAAAACAAAAAATAGTCAATTATTAACAACTCATATTTTCACTGCTACCAGCTGCTCCATTGCAAGTCAATGGAAGCAGATAACCCCCATTTCAAAGAGGCTATTATAAATTGAATTAAGAATATTATATTAATGAAGTAGCATTCCAGTTATTTCTCTGGAATTTATGATAGACTCTGTGAAACATAGGGTCATTGGATTAACTCCACATACTCCTAATTATTTATTAATGTAAATAATCATGTACATTTCCCTTTTACTTGCGAAATGTATAATGTTAACTAGGTGGATCCTATTTCTGGTACTAAATTAAGTATTTTCTAGTAAAATGTTTAACCAGATGAACTGGCTGAATTTATTAAATGTACTATTTTACTCTCCCTCCTATTCCTCCTGTTTTTCTCCTTTCTATTCCCCATGTCTATGTTTTTAAAATGATGATGATTATTATTATTATTGTCCAAGAAAAAGTAAAAAAAAAAAAAGTATTTTAAAAAAGGTCTATTCAAATCCGGGACTAATTTGGACTATAGGTGTGATAACCCATCAGGACCTAGTGTTTTATTAGCTTTTAATTGTCTAATGGTAGTGGAAATGATGTGCTCTGTGATGGAAGATTCAAGTTTTTCTATATCTGCAGGGGAAAGCTTAGATAGAGCTAGGTTTTGGAGGTAGCCTAGCAGCCTCATCAGGAGTGTTTCCTCTTTATTTTGTATGATATAGTGAAGCGTAAAAGAGACAGAAATACTCTTTATAAGAGTTTGGTCAGTACGTCAGATTACTTTTAGTACTGTAGTTTAAACAACTTACACATTGTTTTGCATTTGCACTTCTTTCAATTTATTTGCAAGCATTTTATCAGCTTTATTGCTCTACTCATAATATTTCTGTTTAGTCCATAGAAGAGCTTTCTCTACTTTTTGAGTGAGGTGTAAATTGAATTTCCCTTGCAAATCAACAAATGTTTCTCTCTGAAGATCAGTAGATCTCCTTTAGAATGCTGCTTCAACCTTTTGTAATTTTTGAGAGAGTTGAATAAGTTCTGCTCTTCTACACCTCCCCATGGCTTTTGCAATACTTATAAACTCCCCTCGGATCACTGCTTTATAAGCCTCCAATATTGTCGCTATGAGCATATTATTAGTATAATTTATATCAAAATATTTGGTCAGGTGTTGTTTTATTCTTTGTGTGAAGGATTGATAATTGAGCAAGAAGTAATTGAATTTCCATATTCTGTATTGATTCTCTTGTCTCTGAAGGGAAAGAGAAACTTCAATATGAGCATGTTCTGTCCACGTAATATTACTTATTTTTGCCGAGATAACTTTATTAAATAGTCTTTGGTCACAAGATATAGTCAATCCTAGAATGCATCTTGTGTACATGTGAATAAAATGTGTAATCTCTTGTAGTGGGGTGTGATATTCCCAAACATCTAAAAGAGCATTTTTTGAGTAATACTGTAGGTGTTTGAGGGTTTTTGTGAGATTTTTTGGGATTTGCACATCATGAGTTTAAAATAGGGTTCATCAAGGAATTAAAATCCCCAACATAGGACCAAAATCTCTCTCTGAAGAAGGTCAATTGTGAAAATATTTCCTCAAAGAATTCTAGGTGATTTGTATGTGGAGCATAAATTAAGACAACGTACATATAACCCTAAACACTGTGTCCTTCACAAAGAGATATCTTCCCTCAGAATTACCTTTCTGGGCTTCAAATTTAAATAGTATATGTTTGTGAAAGATAATTGAAACTCAATTCTTTTAAAATTTTGAGGATAGGAAAAATGATCGAGGGAAAGTCCTATCAGAGAATCTAAATTTTCCTGTTTTGTGAAATGAGTTTACTGAACAAAAATTACCTCTGCTATTAGCCACCTAAATTCATATAATGCTAATGTTCTCTTAGTAGGTGAGTTTAATCCATCAGCATTAATTGAGATAATCTTGGAAGCCACCATAATCATTTGTTATAAGAGATAAGTAGCTAAAATAAGTGAGGGCAGACGGGCACATATTCAACATGTGGATTTATGTCTCGAGTATAGATACTCATCTATGGCCATGGCAGTCACAATGTCTCAATCCCTCCTAATCTTCCCTGGAACAGTCAAGTAAAAATAGATGCACAACAACATTATAAGCTTTGTAGAACAAAAAGTATATTTGTCATGAACGTGACTGTCTAACTCCAAGAAGTGAGAAAGTAGAAAGGGAGTAGATATAATGTTCATATATTGTAATTGTGAGATTATATTTGGAATATTTAGATTAGAGGGGTGGAGATCGGCTAAAGAGGGAAGCCACCCTACTCAGACAATCACTATATATTTAATTTTATTTTACAAATAACTGTGTACAATTAAAGGCTAAAGCCTTAATGAGAAAAGTAGTTCTAAAGATTATTTTGGACCCTCTGGACCCACCATGGAAACATTGAGCCATGCATTTGTAGTCCATTCAAAGTTTCTTAGTGATAGAGAACTGAGTACCTTTCACCATACAGTATTAACAAGAACATTGATCATGATGATAGATATTATACAAACATATTTAGAATAAATGCACCATCAAAAACTTTAACTAGTATCTTACAAAATTTCAGAGTTTGTAAACCATGCTTAATAATTATTTAAAACAAAAAATATGTACATGCACTGTAATATCAATCATCAGGTTTTCCTGTAAAATTATCAGCAGAGATGCTAATCTATCGGACATAAAGTCTACAATACTGTATAGGCCTAATGTAGTCTGTAAATAAAAAAAATTCAAAAGCAGCATCCATTTTGTGTTGAAGGCATGAAGATGAATACAATTAGAACACTGCGAGAATTTGATATTGTGTATAAGCCAGAACCCCAAGACACTTATTGCCAGCTTATCGCCAAAAAAGCCATCAGCAATTCAGTAAGCCCCAATAAGTTGCTGATAAGAGCAAAATTCGCCGTTTTTTCTTGCAGAAAAAATAAATCGGCAGACACGCGGCAAAAAGCCACTTTTCGGCACTGATCACCAGTTTTTCCAACATGCTCAATTCTATAAGCCACGGTCTGATAACCACTTTAGAATTGAGATTTCTTCTCCAAATCGTCCAGCCAAAAAAAGTTATCAAGAAAGTGAGGAGAAGCAGGCGATGAGCAGCAAGACGGCACATAAAAGCCATTATGGAAAACATATGTTTTAAGCATGAGTCAATGGAGCTGAGACATATTACTTTGGATTAGTGCTTCTGTGGTCTTTAAAAAAAGCATTTTTATAAAATGTAAGTGTTTACCTTATTGACCTAATAGTGTCACGCGTACATTAACTATGTGTTAAGAAAAGACTTGTTAATGTTATGATTATATATGGGTACATGAATCTTTAAGTTCAGCGGGGTCAAGGGATTGTCCTATAGTAACCTCTTAAAAGAACAGTTCAGATAATATGAAACATGTTTGTAAACATAAATAAATATGTTTTGGCTTTTGTACTAATAATAATAATTATGTCCTACATTTTGCTTTTAATTACATAATGTTTATAATGTATAAAGCATTATCAAAGTTACACACTCTTCCTCTTTTGATTGTTTTGAATTTTTTTTATCCCCGGCCTCTCTATAGCAGGGTACCAATTGTATATAGTAACTGGCAAGTCATATTCTCATATTATGTACATGGACTAAATGTTCCACAATGGTTTGCATTAAAATATTGTAATAAGCTTGAAAATCTAACATCTACATGACAATTTGAACATCACCAACATTTCCAATCACTTGTCATTATGCATCTACTGTTCATGCACATATGTATTCATATAAAATCAATTATAAATCTTCAACACGTCAATTTGACCAGCACCTTGAACATATAATTAGAATGCGTGTGACAGTGTTGACATATGTTGTTACAGGTTACACACATGTAAACCTTTAAACAACATGTGTTTTGTATTCAATACATGTTACATTGTGTCCTAAATGTTCAATTTTGTTAATGCTATGCTGAATCAGGAATTTGGTTTTACGCAACATTTTTTGGGATAAAACATTATTTATGTAGTAAGAGAAAATACTTGTAGCATTTAAAACAAATCATTGTATTGACTTCAATTATAAAACTTTGTAATGAAGGAAGCATTTACAAAGTGACAGCCCCCTTCGCATTCTGATGGCTATGGCTCTTCATCCCCACTTTCTCTCTGTGAAACAATTGTATCTAGTAACTGCCTACTCAATAAGATTCCAGGACTACATTGGACACAATGCAGTGCAATAACTAAATGTAATAACCCTGCTGAAGCTATCGATTACAGGACTATGGAGCGATATTGAGTTTAACTAATCACTTGACATTGTACAGATTGTATTGATGCACATTTTGATTCAAATTAAAAAATGTCGTTTATGTAAAAAATTGAAGCTTAAAAGCACCTAAATACGTCATCATGCTTCAATGATTTAATACCAATTATCGTTAATCACAAAATACCACTCCTATTGCAGACAGTTGTGTACGTCATAATTAGTTTAATTTTAAACCTCTGTTTAAGTTTGTCTAAGCAATGTATATGAATTTTACATCACATTTTTAAAAACAAATCATGTTATAATGATTTTAATTGCTAATTAACACTTATTCATTGTTTGTAGACACATATGGAGGTTATAAGTTTAATATGTTGGTTTCCCACTTTTCATTTATTGAAGTCACGTGCCTTAATGACATAGCTCTTTAAATGAAGACAATTGAACACTTACTTAGAGGTAGAGATGGTGCATGGAGACTTTGAGATGGACATTGAGATACAAAGTATTATGATGAGAAGGAGAAGACTAGCTTTGGAGGAGAGACAAAGGAGAGAGGAGAGAAGAGGGACAGGATGGGAGAGGAGAGGGACAGAATGTAAGAGGGAGAGGAGAGGGACAGGTGTTAGGAATCAGTGTCCCCTGCGTCCCCCACACAGAACACTCTCTACCTTCTGGAGACCCTGGAAGCACGGCGCAACCCTGCCTTATCGGACGCTGCGGCTCCTCGTTTCTGCCGCCGTTGCGGGATCACCCCCCTAGGCGATTCCGCCGCTATTCCCTCTCCTCAGAGCCAGGCTCGTTCCCTTCTCCCTGCACACATGCAGTTTCCTCCGGCGCGGGCCGGGCGCATCCCGCATGGGCATACTCACTGCAGTACTAAGATTCACCTGGCTTGTAATGGCTGCACCAATCCTGAGAGTCTCCCAGCAGTTCCTCTAGGCCTGCCCCCGTTCCTGATTGGACCTCCCTGCTTTATCTAGCTTCTCTGTACTCTCAGTCCTCGCTCGACATAGTCTCTGCATGGGTGATACTCTTGGTGATTTCACAGGTTCTGACACGGCTCGTACGACTACCCCCTTTGGCTCCCGACCTCGGCACTCCTCGGATTACGCACTCTCTGGCTGCCCTCGAACACGGCTTGGATTTCGACCTTCCTCCACTCTCCGCTCCCTGACCTCGGCGTGACAATCACGATTCTACTTCTACACCCGGTACCGGCAAGTATTGTCTACCTTACAACCTCTGGCCTGGCAACGCTTAATACCACACTCCGGACACACTCCCTTTGCTGCAGGTGCGTGTATTACCACTTCCCCCTTCAGCTCAGGGGACGGGTCTGGGCTGCGGGCAGCACCGGCGTAACAACAGGAGAGGAAAGGGAGAGGAGAGAGGAGTTGGTGGCCTGTCCATGTTTATACCGTGAGCGGACCCTTTTGGATGGTCTTAGTGAGGAAGAAATCATTAGCAGATATCACTTGAGTTCAACAGCAATCTTAGGTCTTTAAGAAGAGTTAAGGGAACATTTAGATTTCGTAACAGCCAGAGGTCATGCAGTTCCTGGGCTTGATAAAATGCTCTGCTCATTAAATTTTCTTGCTTCTGCGTCTTTTCAGACAACTGTGAGCATAAAAGGTGGGGTCTCGCAGTCGTCATTCTCATGGGCCTTTAGCCAGTTTTTATTTGCACTGAATAGACGCGCTAGGAATTATATTAATTTTCCTAGAGAGCAGACAGAGTGGTCTGATTATTGGCTTTTATACCATAGCCGGGATACCATTGTAAGGAATCCACTACTGGCTTTGACTATAGCCTTGCAGAATCATGCAGTTGCAAGCTTCCCCTGGCAATGAAAGGCACATGTGCTGCCTCTCATTGCAGCTTCTGCCCTGTGCTACTTCATTGGAGGAATACTCACACACCCTCCTCCTGTGATTGGATCTCAGCCCTTTATATTCTAGGCATTGGCACTGAACCAGTGCCGAGCATAATTTCCTACCTGGACGTTACTGTCTCTGCCACAAACCGCCCCAGGCCTCACTCCAAGTGTTCTTCCCTTCCAAGTTCCTGAGTATCCAGAGGCCTGTTCCTGGACGTCCGTGCTGAAGCGTTGTTGCCAGCACTGGTACCTGCTGCATAACCTCCTAGCAGTGACTACCCTTCCTCTCCTGCGGCCTGCTGCTATCTCCTTGCAGTGGCCTGCCCTGGACATCTGTGCTGAAGCACTGGTACCTGCTGCATTCCCTCCTATCAGTGGCTACCCTTTCTGTTCCTGCGGCCTGCTGCTATCCCCCTGCATTGGCCTGTCCTGGACGTCTGTGCTGAAGCGTTGTTGCCAGCACTGGTACCTGCTGCATTCCCTCCTAGCAGTGGCTACCCTTCCTTTCCTGCGACCTGCTGCTATCCTCTTGCAGAGGCCTGCCTTGGACTTCTGCGCTGAAGCGTTGGTTCTTCCCGACGCTGCCCTGCGGTGAACTTCGGCCAGCCTGCTGTCTCCTCCTGCTGAGATCGGCGTCATGGGCCGAGGCCGCTCCTCGCGCAGAAGCCACCCCCGTGCTCACGCTCCTAAGCTGAAGCGGGGAACTCCTGACTTCCTGTTGCCGAACTCCTGCTTCATTAACGACGATGCTGCCTTCTCCAATCCTGACCCTGCGATGTACGACTATGAACTGCGCACTCCGGATCAGTCTGCGTGGACTAAGGTCGGTGATTATATAACCCCACCTCAGTCCCGCGGTCCGGTCCCGGTTTGTGGCGAGCATCGGCGTAACAACCATGTGTGATGGGTGCAGTCGATTGCCTTGATCCCGCCTAGTCTGAATGAGCACGGTTACCGTAACCGCAAGCACTTTCATTACATCAATGTGCAGGTGGTATACGATGCCAATATGAAGATTCATAATGTGGTAGCAAAATTCTCAGGTTCCCGCCACGATTGATCTATCCTGAGAAACTCATCAGTCTTCCATGCATTTGAAACTGGGTATTTTGTATATCGCTGGTGGTGGTGTGTGTATGTTTATGTTAATTTCCATCACAATTTCTGGAGTGTTTAGGGTGAAATTGCTTCTAATGTTACGATTTTCACAGAGGTGACAGAATCTTTAATTAAGTGTGTTACTTCTCATTGTTTCTCTACATTTTTATATTTTTCATGCATTGTATTGAGCACGAGTGAAAGTCCCAGTGCCAAGGAGAACTCTATTTGCAAAGACTGTTTCTATGGGATTTGGATCATCCCAGAGGACTCACGGCTGCAGGACTTTACGATCTAAGTGGATACTCAAACTTTTTTCTTGATATATTACTTGATTTTATGTTTATGTTACATTAGATTGTTTGTAAACATTTTATATATTTGATATATTTGATTTTTTTTTTGGGGGGGGGGTATAGCGCTATAGTTGTGTAATTGCCTGCCAATTAGTACATATTGGTTTATCCATACTTTTGGAAATACACTGTTATTAATAACACATTAACCACTAGCGGAAATATGCTTCACTGTAGAAATCAGCGCGACAGTGTTTGAAAGAATTATAAAATTAAGATTATTACTTGCTGTAGACATGTAAAATTATGATTAGAAGTTCTTGTAGACACGTCAATTCATATATTGGGCCACTCGATATGTCAAGTAGATATCTGAAATATAAAGAACATATTCATAAAATGTTGTACAAATATCAATAAGCTTCTTTAAGCAGGCGTGCACTGTAATATTCTGCATCTATGAGTTTAGAGGTTCACGCAGAAGGTACACATATGTTTATAGATCAGTACAATGTAAACAATTGATAATTATTAAATGTGTTACAAAATGTGGTTTGCCTTTATTTAACTATGAGTGTTTATGATGCGGCCATAATTATGCCTGCGAGCAAGCTTTCTTGCGCACGCCTGTTAGGTTGGCCCCTTAATGCAGCTTGTTATAGTGGCGAGTCCGCATCATCACATGAGCATGTAGCCACGTCACATGATGAAGCGACATCGATATTTTTCAATGGTGAATAGTAAGCAATCAATTGTAGGTGAATGGATCTATCTAGAATGTTTATAATCAAATGGCAGTATTCAGATTGTATTGATGCACATATATGATGAAATTTATAAGAAATGTTTTTTATCGGCGAATATTAATATGTTATCATTTTTCCTATGGTACGCTACATCCTGTGTGTAGTTTAGCGCATGCGTTATGGATATGATGCAGATGATGCTATCACATTTAATACATAAATTATCAATAATGTAATTTTCAACATATAACAATCTTTACCTTTATTGTAGAAGTTAACAACGAGCTTTCTGGTTTCCATTGTTGCAGCCAGCCAGACCCGTTTCACCCATGGTTGAGTCAATCATGGAATCCTGATGCATATATTCTGTGCCCAGGAGATACTTGAAAACGAGAGGTAACTCTCAATGTATTACTTCCTGGTAAAATATTTTTTTAAATAAATAAATAATAAATATACATCTCGTATAGTTGCACAAAAAGAAAGGCAGATTCAAGTCCACATATAAAAAACTTTATACACAATATAGGTAAGATAAAAACTTACAATGTGAAAAGGGTGGGACAAACAGCAATTCCCCAGTCATTCCCACCTTCGGACAAGATGTTCCCGTGGACTCCCTCTGATGCATATGCCTCGCGAGACCGTAGTAAGGCAGACAGGGAGAGGCACTAAAAGTCCAGAGCGCCTAATTGACCGATAACTGGAGCTCCTTTGGGTAAAACCCTCTCAAAGGCTGGGGGAGACGAAACAATCAAACGTTTGACATCACTGTGTATTGTGTGCTTAGCCAGTAAACCAAATCACCTCAATGCGTTTTGAGTGTTATTACGCTTCATAAGGGGGGGGTTGTCTACTGCTAAAACAAAGGTTCTATATATATTGGAAAAAACATCCTGATTGGATGACCCAATGTTGTGGGGGCAGGTCTAAAAGATCAGGGCTAATCACTAACAAATTCCACGATAGACATACTGTATGCACATTTACACAAAAACGAAATACATAAAACATTACATAACATATAAAAACATACCTACACACCAAAATATGCGAATACATGCAATATAACCATACCACATGAAAACATACAATATATATATATATATATATATATATATATAACATTTAAATAAAATAAATGTATTTCCACCCTATTAAAATACATTACATAATACCAGGAATGAAAGAAGGGAAAGAGGAATGGGGGGAAAGGAAAAATATGGGCAAAAGGGGAAAAGGGGGGGAAGAGGGGAATAATGGAAATGAACATAAATGACGTCACATCTCTTGAGCATAGAGACTACTGTGTTGCTACAAAGAGACTCAGAGATATATTGTCTTGAGCACAGAAGGAATGTGTTGTCCCCAAGACACCAGGAGCCAGACCTCTTTACAGGGTCACTTCTAAGAAATAAAAACCAAATCATATAGAGAGAAATTGCGCACTGAAGGACTGGCAATCTATTGCTGACACCAGACCTATTCTGGCTTCCCGCCCTCACCTGTGACGCGAAACCGGAAGTGACGCGACGGCAGATACTGATGCGAAACTACACTGTGAGGTGCAAGTCAAAGTGAAGCACCGGGCAGCAGCTTCACATTCCACCACCCTTCTATCGGCGGTTCTCTCCACCACCCACCTTATTCATGGAAAATGTGAGTTTCCTGAACATTTGTGATTAATACATATTTATGGTTTATACTGTATGCACTATTTGTGGTTTCTTTCATTTACATATCATCCACTCCACTGAGAGGCATCCTGACCCCAGATACACAAAGGGCTCCAGTCAGAGAGAGATGGATCTCTGACATGCAGTAACATTCTACGATTTTTGTGAGTTCATTTCCTATACTGATTATTTCTATAGCAGTGATCTACCATCTGCACTATATATACTTTTATTTTTTACATATCACGAGCTTATCCTGCGCTCCTCCTCAACCCCAAGAAAAGAGCATTCCACATCCTGGGACTTGGAACTGTCCCACCAGAGGAAGTTGAGCTGCACTTGTACACTATTATTTTTGATTATCACTGTGTGGTGTTAAGTTTATTTTTGTGTACTTTAGGTGTGTCACTAATTACACCAATCTAATATCACTTGGGAAGCGCCCAGTCCACCCACATCCCCCACTCCCCCACCCACTTTCACATACCAGGAATGAAAGAAGGGAAAGAGGAATGGGGGGAAAGGAAAAATATGGGCAAAAGGGGAAAAGGGGGGGAAGAGGGGAATAATGGAAATGAACATAAATGACGTCACATCCTTTAAAAAAAAATGGAAGTTGTCACATGGTACACCAATCAATCGGATTGGGGGGTTACATAGTTATATAGTTACATAGTAGATGAGATTGAAAAAAGACAAGGTCAACCTGTGCTAAATTTAGACAACAGTTAATTTATCCTATATCTATACTTAGTTATTGATGCAGAGGAATGCAAACAAAATACCCCAGTGTAATATCGTCCAATGATATCTAATAAGGGGAAAAATAAATTCCTTCCTGACTCCAAGAATTGGCAATTGGATTACTCCCTGGATCAACATCCTTCCCATGTTTACTTATTTGGTATATCCCTGTATACTTTTCCTTTCTAAAAAGATGTTCAACTTTTTTTGAACAAATATGTTGTATCTGCCATAACTCTCCATTGTTAATAATTTCCACAATTTAATAGTTGTTTTGAAAGCTCCTCGTACTGTCCCCGAATATATTTTTTATGTAGTTATCAGATCCCCTCTTAGATGCCTCTTCTCCATTTGCAAAAGTATTTTAGCTTCCTCAATCTCACAGATATTTGGTGGTTTATAGCATATCCCTATAAACATTTTCTTTATACTTTTACCTCTACTGCTAATATCTATCCACAAGGTCTCTACATTTTCATCATTCCCTTCATAAACATCTTTCCTTATAATAGGTTTTAGATCCGGTTTAACATATAAGCATACTCCACCTCCTCTTCTATTTGCTCAATCCTTCCGAAAAAGGGAACAACTCTCTAAATTAACTGCCCAGTCATGAGTTTCACCCCACCATGTTTCAGTAATGCCTATGATATCAGAGGAAAAAAGGCAGAAAAGACAAAAAGTCGCCGCACCACTTCAAAGAATGAGCGAAGAGGGTGAAAAATAAAACAAGTTTATTAAGGACAAAAACCAGAGAAAATCACACTGACATGTTTCGCCTTGTAAGGCTTTATCAAAGTGTACAAGAATCTTTCCTCCTGCACTGAGTTATGTATGTTCCCCGAACCAGGAAGTAATCCACAGACCCGCGCCATTCAGACTGATGTGATGACGTCAGAATCGTCATCACGTCACTCAATGCAACAAGCCAAACTTTATTGTGCCCACATACATATAACAAACACAAAAATTAACCATAATGAAAAAACAGATCAAAACATACATTTAAAACAAAGAAATAAGGGGGATAAGAATATTGAATTAATCCAACCTACATCCTAAGGATTAAAAACAAAATTAAGCAATGATGTTTGAAAAAGATTCACTTAATTTACTAGTACTAAACCCGGACCCGAAATTGATAATATTAATGGTATCTAAGATGATATAAACATACCCTATGGATACATATACTTTAAACTAAATAATTATGAGATTAAACATATAGTATAAATATATAAACATCTATGTTTATATATAAAACTGCAAACCCATATCTAAGAAGTGAATGCAAATGTCAGAATACATAAATATATATATACCTATAATGAATATGAAATGTTCAGACATAAAAAATCCAAAAGTAATAATAAAGCAATATCTAAGGTGAAACCTAAGGGGCAAAAAAAGATGTGAACAGACATGTATGACAACACTTATTATGAGGTATCACATATATATAATTCAATGAAAATCGAAGTATGTAATAAACTAATACACCAAGTACATACAAAACATGCCATCACATCAAAAAGGGGGATTCCATGTGTCCATATCAAACCTTAACATTCTATAATGGAAAAGTTTAAAACAAACAACAGAAAAACATAAAATATAACCCCACCAATGAGTGGGGGATAACTATATGAGATATCTGTGGTCCATATTAGACACAAGGAATCTTGCAAAAATGTACCAATAGCAAAAAAACAGCTTTTCATATGCCAACATCATTGTAATTTAGCAGCAATGTTGACAATCCCATTGGAAAACCAAAATAAGAGAGAGATGCACTGGTTAAAAAATGTGTGTAAAGGGGAGGGGGGAAGGAGGTGGGGAGGTAATGTACAGAGATAATGTACTGTAATGATAAATTCCTATATTAATAAAAATATATACAAAATTACTGATGTCCCAGTCTACATTGAGACCTAAGCAGTCCTAGTACGCAGCATAAAAATCCAGTGCATCTCTCTCTTATCAAGTTGTTTAACACGATCCCCACCATGAATATGAGGTGGTACTGTATGTGTTCTATTCCTTTGAATGTGAACCTTTGGGGTTCACCCATAGGACAAGTGGCAGCATGCTTAGATACCGGATGGTTAAGATCTTTTTTCTTTATCAAACTGACATGTTCTTGAATACGTTGTTAAAGTAACCTTATAGTTCTTCCCAAGTATTGCTTACCACAGCCACAGGTCAGGAGATATATGACAAATTTGGTTTCACAATTAATAAATGATTGAATGCCATAACTCATGCCCGTTACTGTGGAAGCAAAACGGGGAGACACCTGCATTGCGGACATGCAATACAACGATTACATCTAAAGTACCTTTCTGTTTGTTAGCAATGGGCTTCTCCATGGGAAATAGACTAGGGGATAAGTGGTTGGCCAGGGTCTTTGTTTTGCGAAATACAAACCTAGGCCCTTCACTGACAAGGGAGCTGATGGATGGATCGAGCTGGAGAACCCTCCAATGTTTCTTCACAATTGATTTAATCTGTTCAGATTGTCTACTAAACTGTGTGATGTAAAGAGGGAGATCTTCTCCAACCCGATCCCTTCTCCTCCTTGTCAGTGTACTGATTCTATCAATAGATATTACCTCCTCTAAAGCCTTATCAAGGTGAACTTTGTCATATCCCCTTGCCAAAAATCTATTGTGGATATCGTGGGATTGAGAAATAAAATCTTCCTCTTTGAAACAGTTCCTTCTAGCTCTGAGAAACTGCCACTTGGGTATACCCCTTATCAGATTTTTGGGATGACAGCTGTCAGCGTGAATGAATGTATTTCGTGAATTTGGTTTACGGTATATATCTATGTGGACATCTAACTACAAATCCACATAGAGACATAAATCAAGATATTGAATGTGTTGCCGGTGATAATTATATGTGAAGTTGAGTTGTAAATTATTAGTGTTAAGAATATTAATAAAAGATAAAAGTGTAGTGACATCACTATCCCAAACAAAAACCAAATCGTCAATGTATCTTTTGTAGAAAATAATTTAGTCCCTGAAGGGGTTCCCATCTCTAAACACGTGGAAGACTCCCACCAGCCCATAAAGAGTTTGGCGAAAGATGGGGCGAAACTGGTGCCCATAGCCATTCCACGTGTCTGGAGATAAAATAAAAAAACCATCAAAAAGAAAATAATTGTGATTAAGTAAAAAGTGAATAGCATCTAAAATAAATGTGCTCTGTGCCGGTGAAAGTGATGATTTCTCTAAAATATATCTGACAGCTGTGTTTTCCGGTTGTGTGTTCGATGATAGTATAAAGGGACATTATGTTCAGTGTCACCCAAAGGTAGGTATTTTTCCATTTGAAATTTGTGAATTTATTGATTAAGTCATATAGTTACATAGTTACATAGTAGAGGAGGTTGAAAAAAGACTTTCGTCCATCAAGTTCAACCTATGCTAAATTTAGATGACAAAAAAGAGTAACCGGCGCCAAAGGGGTTAAAAAATCAAACCGAATAAGTATATAGTCCAAATGGAGTCCTTAGGATGATGGAATTCGATGATTCTCACCTCAACGGGATATATGTGAATGAAAAAGAAGAAAAACAAATAATGGTGCAGTAAATCAACACTGTGGGGGTGGGCAAAGTGTTGATTTACTGCACCATTATTTGTTTTTCTTCTTTTTCATTCACATATATCCCGTTGAGGTGAGAATCATCGAATTCCATCATCCTAAGGACTCCATTTGGACTATATACTTATTCGGTTTGATTTTTTAACCCCTTTGGCGCCGGTTACTCTTTTTTGTCATGTCACTCTGACTGGTTGTACTACCAGTTTTTCACCTGGCTGCCTGTGTTACACATTAATTAATTTGTATTATTAGCGCTGTTCTGCACCCATTCTTTTTTCTGTCTATGCTAAATTTAGACAACAGATATTTTGTCATATATCTATACTTATTGATCCAGAGGAAGGCAAACAAAAAAAATTCCAGAGTCACATCATCCAATGATATCTCGTAAGGGGGAAAATTAATTCCTTCCTGACTGCAAGAATTGGCAATGAGATTAAACCCTGGATCAACATCCTTCACATGTATTCTTACCTATGTAAGTCACCACTTTCCAGGATAAATTATGGCAAATCTCTCACTATAGGCTGAAGAAAGCCATCTATATAGCGAGAGACACCATCTCCCAAAGATCCAATACAGGCCACTATGGGCCTCCTAGGAGGGGAGACCAGTGTCTTATGGATCTTTGGGAGATGGTGAAAGATGGGAATGATAGGATGGGGACAGTACAAGTATTCCATCTCTTTGTCACTAAGGAAACATAACATCCTACCCTCATCCTGGAGGTCCCAAAGATCCCTAAGTCTAAGGCCCCGCTGCCTGAGACCACGCGCCCGCACTGCAGACAGGCGGCGCGTGGAGAGGCACTTGAGGCTTTTTCCGGTCCAAAGGGACCATTTTTGCAAGCGGGGGGGGGGGCGTGGCCAAAACGGGTGGAGGGGCGCGGCCATGACATGAGGGGGCGGGACCGCCCCTCAGCCGTTCAGTCCCTCAACCATGTATTGATAGATACTAAGTTGTTTGATGTTGCATTTATTTAATGAATGTACATGTTGTATACAAC